>NC_084613.1:64938782-64946282 GCF_033978795.1 Nerophis ophidion | reverse complement strand
GTTTTTTTTTAAAATTTTACCCATCATGGAATATCCCGAAAAAAGGCTTTAAAGTGCCTGATTTTCGCTATCTTTAAATCCATCTTCAATTTTGCTGTGACGTCATATAGTGATGCCAACATGGCGGATAGCACAGCAAGATATAGCGAAATAAGCTCGGATTCAGACTTGGATTTCAGCGGCTTAAGCGATTCAACAGATTACGCATGTATTGAAACGGATGGTTGGAGTATGGAGGCAGATAGCGAGAACGAAATTGAAGAAGAAACTGAAGCTATTGAGCGAATAGCTCAATAGCTTGACGCTATTTGGCAATCGCCTTCTAACCAACGATTGAGTGCCATGTCTACCTTAGCATCGCCGGTAAAATGTGCAGACCAAACGATCGGGACTTTCGCATCTTGTAACACTGTCGATTGGTAAGTGTTTGTTTGGCATTAAATGTGGGTGGAGGGTAAGGCTGGATGCTACAAATTTACATACAGCTAGCCTAAATAGCATGTTAGCATCGATTAGCATACCGTGTTAATCGATGCACACTCAATGTAAATCAACTTGAATCCGTCCCTGATCGTGTTGTTACACCCTCCGACAACACACCGACAAGGCATGATGTCTCCAAGGTACGGAAAACAGTCGAAAAAACGGAAAATCACAGAGCTGATTTGACTTGGTGTTTGTAATGTGTTTGAGAAAATGGCGGATTGACTACCTATGTGAGGTCACGTTGTGACGTCATCGCTCCGAGTGCGAATAATAGAAAGGCGTTTATCCATCCATCCATCCATCATCTTCCGCTTATCCGAGGTCGGGTCGCGGGGGCAACAGCCTAAGCAGGGAAACCCAGACTTCCCTCTCCCCAACCACTTCGTCTAGCTCTTCCCGGGGGATCCCGAGGCGTTTCCAGGCCAGCCGGGAGACATAGTCTTCCCAACGTGTCCTGAGTCTTCCCCGTGGCCTCCTACCGGTTGGACGTGCCCTAAACACCTCCCTAGGGAGGCGTTCGGGTGGCATCCTGACCAGATGCCCGAACCACCTCATCTGGCTCCTCTCGATGTGAAGGAGCAGCGGCTTTACTTTGAGTTCCTCCCGGATGGCAGAGCTTCTCACCCTATCTCTAAGGGAAAGCCCCGCCACACGGCGGAGGAAACTCATTTCGGCCGCTTGTACCCGTGATCTTATCCTTTCGGTCATGACCCAAAGCTCATGACCATAGGTGAGGATGGGAACGTAGATCGACCGGTAAATTGAGAGCTTTGCCTTCCGGCTCAGCTCCTTCTTCACCACAACGGACCGGTACAACGTCCGCATTACTGAAGACGCCGCACCGATCCGCCTGTCGATCTCACGATCCACTCTTCCCTCACTCGTGAACAAGACTCCTAGGTACTTGAACTCCTCCACTTGGGGCAGGGTCTCCTCCCCAACCCGGAGATGGCACTCCACGTTTTTCCGGGCGAGAACCATGGACTCGGACTTGGAGGTGCTGATTCTCATTCCGGTCGCTTCACACTCGGCTGCGAACCGATCCAGCGAGAGCTGAAGATCCCGGTCAGATGAAGCCATCAGGACCACATCATCTGCAAAAAGCAGAGACCTAATCCTGCGGTTACCAAACCGGAACCCCTCAACGCCTTGACTGCGCCTAGAAATTCTGTCCATAAAAGTTATGAACAGAATGGGTGACAAAGGACAGCCTTGGCGGAGTCCAACCCTCACTGGAAATGTGTTCGACTTACTGCCGGCAATGCGGACCAAGCTCTGGCACTGATCGTACAGGGAACGGACCGCCACAATAAGACAGTCCGATACCCCATACTCTCTGAGCACTCCCCACAGGACTTCCCGAGGGACACGGTCGAATGCCTTCTCCAAGTCCACAAAACACATGTAGACTGGTTGGGCAAACTCCCATGCACCCTCAAGAACCCTGCCGAGAGTATAGAGCTGGTCCACAGTTCCACGACCAGGACGAAAACCACACTGTTCCTCCTGAATCCGAGGTTCGACTATCCGACGTAGCCTCCTCTCCAGTACACCTGAATAAACCTTACCGGGAAGGCTGAGGAGTGTGATCCCACGATAGTTGGAACACACCCTCCGGTCCCCCTTCTTAAAGAGAGGAACCACCACCCCGGTCTGCCAATCCAGAGGTACCGCCCCCGATGTCCACGCGATGCTGCAAAGTCTTGTCAACCAAGACAGCCCCACAGCATCCAGAGCCTTAAGGAACTCCGGGCGGATCTCGTCCACCCCTGGGGCCTTGCCACGGAGGAGCTTTTTAACTACCTCAGCGACCTCAGCCCCAGAAATAGGAGGGTCCACCACAGATTCCCCAGGCACTGCTTCCTCATAGGAAGACGTGTTGGTGGGATTGAGGAGGTCTTCGAAGTATTCCTTCCACCTATCCACAACATCCGCAGTCGAGGTCAGCAGAACACCATCCGCACCATACACGGTGTTGATAGTGCACTGCTTCCCCTTCCTGAGGCGGCGGACGGTGGTCCAGAATCGCTTCGAAGCCGTCCGGAAGTCGTTTTCCATGGCTTCCCCGAACTCTTCCCATGTCCGAGTTTTTGCCTCCGCGACCGCTGAAGCTGCACACCGCTTGGCCTGTCGGTACCTGTCCACTGCCTCCGGAGTCCTATGAGCCAAAAGGACCCGATAGGACTCCTTCTTCAGCTTGACGGCATCCCTCACCGCTGGTGTCCACCAAGGGGTTTTAGGATTTCCGCCCCGACAGGCACCAACTACCTTGCGGCCACAGCTCCGATCTGCCGCCTCGACAATAGAGGTGCGGAACATGGTCTACTCGGACTCAATGTCCAGCACCTCCCTCGTGACATGTTCAAAGTTCTTTCGGAGGTGGGAATTGAAACTTTGTCTGACAGGACACTCTGCCAGACGTTCCCAGCAGACCCTCACAATGCGTTTGGGCCTCCCAGGTCTGTCCGGCATCCTCCCCCACCATCGCAGCCAACTCACCACCAGGTGGTGATCGGTGGAAAGCTCCGCCCCTCTCTTCACCCGAGTGTCCATAACATGAGGCCGCAAATCCGATGACACAACTACAAAGTCGATCATGGAACTGCGGCCTAGGGTGTCCTGGTGCCAAGTGCACATATGGACACCCTTATGTTTGAACATGGTGTTTGTTATGGACAAACTGTGACGAGCACAAAAGTCCAATAACAAAACACCACTCGGGTTCAGATCCGGGCGGCCATTCTTCCCAATCACGCCTCTCCAGGTTTCACTGTCGTTGCCAACGTGAGCGTTGAAGTCTCCCAGTAGGACAAGGGAATCACCCGGGGGAGCACTTTCCAGTACTCCCTCGAGCGTTCCCAAAAAGGGTGGGTACTCTGAACTGCTGTTTGGTGCATAAGCACAAACAACAGTCAGGACCCGTCCCCCCACCCGAAGGCGGAGGGAAGCTACCCTTTCGTCCACCGGGTTGAACTCCAACGTACAGGCTTTGAGCCGGGGGGAAACAAGAATTGCCACCCCAGCCCGTCGCCTCTCACTGCCGGCAACGCCAGAGTGGAAGAGGGTCCAATCCCTCTCGAGAGAAGTGGTTCCAGAGCCCTTGCTGTGCGTCGAAGTGAGTCCGACTATATCCAGCCGGAATTTCTCAACTTCGCGCACTAGCTCAGGCTCTTTCCCCCCCAGTGACGTGACGTTCCACGTCCCAAGAGCTAGCTTCTGTAGCCGAGGATCGGACCGCCAAGTGCCCTGCCTTCGGCTGTCGCCCAGCTCACAATGCACCCGACCTCTATGGCCCCTGCTATGGGTGGTGAGCCCATTGGAGGGGTGACCCACGTTGCCTCTTCGGGCTGTGCCCGGCCGGGCCCCATGGGAACAGGCCCGGCCACCAGGCGCTCGCCATCGTGCCCCACCTCCGGGCCTGGCTCCAGAGGGGGGCCCCGGTGACCCGCGTCCGGGCGAGGGAAATCTGGGTCCATGATGTTTCTTCTTCATAAAGGTCTTCGAGCTGCTCTTTGTCTGATCCCTCACCTAGAACCTGTTTGCCTTGGGAGACCCTACCAGGGGGCTTTAATTCGCCAAAATTTACCCATTTAGAGTTCGGAAATCGGTTAAAAAAATATATGGTCTTTTTTCTGCAACTTTAAGGTATATATTGACGCTTACATAGGTCTGGTGATAATGTTGCCCTTTAATCACCTCATAAAAGATAAATTAATACATCAATTACTTTTTCTGTTGTATTTGATCTGCCGTGTTACAGGCTCCGTATGGAAACAATTAAAGGGGAACATTATCACCAAACCTATGCAAGCGTCAATATATACCTTGATGTTGCAGAAAAAAGACCATGTATTTTTTCAACCGATTTCCGAACTCTAAATGGGTGAATTTTGGCAAATTAAACGCCTTTCTGTTTATCGGTCTTTTAGCGATGACGTCAGAACGTGACGTCACCGAGGTAACACACCCGCCATATTCATTTTCAACACATAAACAAACACCGGGTCTCAGCTCTGTTATTGTCCGTTTTTTCGACTATTTTTATGAACCTTGGAGACATCATGCCTCGTCGGTGTGTTGTCGGAGGGTGTAACAACACTAACGGGGAGGGATTCAAGTTGCACCACTGGCAAGAAATCTGCCGCCAGACCCCCATTGAATGTACCAAAGTGTCTTCACATTTGACCGGCGATGCTAAGGCACACATGGCACAGAGATGTATGGATAACCTGCAGATGCATTTGCAAAGATTAAGTCAACGAAATCACAAAGGTGAGTTGTGTTGATGTTGTTGACTTATGTGCTAATCAGACATATTTGGTCACGGCATGACTGCCAGCTAATCGATGCTAACATGCTATGCTAATCGGTGCTAACATGCTATTTACGCTAGCTTTATGTACATTTGAAACTACATACCCACATTTAATGCGAAACAAACACTTACCAATCGACGGATTTAAGTTGCTCCAGTGTCACAAGATGCAAAAGTCCTGATCGTTTGGTCCGCACATTTTACCGGCGATGCTAATAAGGCAGCCATGCTATGGGCCACTTCATTAGGTACACCCACGCTATGGCCGAATAGCGTCAATAGCTATTCGCTCAATAGCTTCAATTTCTTCTTCAATTTCTTCTTCAATTTCGTTTTCGCTATCTGCCTCCATACTCCGACCATCTGTTTCAATACATGCGTAATCTGTTGAATCGCTTAAACCGCTGAAATCCGAGTCTGAATCCAAGCTAATGTCGCTATATCTTTCTGTGTTAACCGCCATGTTGTTTGTATTGGCAGCCCTGTATGACGTCACAGGGAAATGGATAGTGGTTTCGAAGATAGCGAAAATAAGGCACTTTAAAGCTTTATTTAGGGATACTCCGGGACCGGTAAACATTTTTAAAAAACTTCAAAAATACAACAAGCCACTGGGAACTGATTTTTATTGTTTTGAACCCTTTTGAAATTGTGATAATGTTCCCATTTAAGGTATTTAAATAAACATTTCCAAAATCTTTCTCTGTAAATATCTAATTTCTAAACGTTCCGGTATATATCTGCGGTTTATGGTCCGATGCAGCTAATATATGAAAAAATCTTTCTTTTTTCTTGTAAAAAAAATGTGGTTGCTGTTGACATGTCCGTACGGCTTGTAGTAATTACGGTTCAACAATATTTTCAATCTAAAACGGTAATGCTAACCGTTGGAAGTTGTATTATATTGTTTAGCGTTGCATCCCTACTTCTCAAGTGAAACCAGTCAGTCGACCTTGTAATGCAGCTTTGTGGCTTCAGGGCTCCAACCAGGTTTGACAGGATCGTCCTTACTAGTGGACATCTTAAAGTAAGTCAGTGCTTTGTCATTCACGGCATTGAAATTCTTCCAAAGTTTTTTTTTTTTTGTCTTTTTTTAAACTTCCACTCTAGCTCTGTGAGTGGACGCTCCCTCTGACTTTACACGAGAAAAGAACACATTCTGGTGTTTTCTTAGAAAGCAAGATGCTCCACAGTGAACTTCATGAACTCCCACACACAATCCATCCTGCTTGGTGTTTGTTTTCACTCTATCGCACCAAATTATGCAGCGCACTGTCACTGTATTATCTGCGAGCGTACTTTATTTGACGTTACACTCTGAAATACCTCAACTGTTGCTTCTCTTGTTTGCACTCGGTCCTGTTCTTAAAGAAACATTTTGTGTTTTGTGAGCAAACGACCCTTCGCCTTTGGGCTGCTGTAATGTCTAACCAGCGGGAGGTAAACATTTACCTGATCTGGAATTAATGAGTGATCGCCGCCTGGGGCGAAACCAGCTCTCTGCATCCTGACTTAACATATTAATAAGTTGCTCAGGTGTGCACTGAAAACGGTAGAAGAGAAAAGACTCAGAACAGGGGTGTCAAACTCATTTTAGCTCGGGGGCCGCAAGGAGGGAAATCTATTCCTACGTGGGCCAGAATGTTAAAATCCTGGCATGATAACTTAAAAATAAAGAAAACTCCAGGTTGTTTTCTTTGTTTTACTTTGGGCAAAAATAGAACAAGCACATTCTGAAAACATACAAATCACAAATTATCCTCTGGACAAAACACTTCAAGTTTGTTGAAAAGTCTGAGAAAATAGGTTCAGTTTCAAAAACACAATGACCTTAGACTTGGTCTCAGTGTATCTACAAAGCCAGGATTAAACTTTAAATCACAGTCTTTCTGTCATTGAACAAAAAACACAACATGTTAAACTCTTCTCGGTATCAAATACATCCTTTGTTATGCCCATAAACATAGGTAAAAACTATTCAAAAGGGTTACGTTTTCTCGTTTTTGACAGACACATTATGGGGGAGTATGGGGGACATAAAACGGGAGGTTTTAAGTTTCATTTGGGTTGAGGGCAAGGAGCTGCAACCAGGCTTTACTTTGGACCGCTTTGTAGTCCTAACAGAATTGCTGTTGGGACATCCAGTGGAAACATTTAGAACAGCAGTTTCTTTCATTAAAAAAAATGCGGCACATTTTAATACTTGGCAAAGTCATCATGCGGGCTGGATAAAAAATGTCCGGGGGCCTGATCCGGCCCACGGGCCGTAAGTTTGACACCCCTGACTTAGAATGACAGTATGGCATATATCAACGATTTGTCATATTAAAAAATGTGAAAACCATGACTTTAACATTAGGAACAATACTCCATTTCAGTGTTTTTCAACCACTGTGCAGTCTGGTGTGCCGTGGGAGATTATGTAAATTCACCTATTTGGGTCAAAAATATTATTTGCAAACCAAAAATCATAGTCTGAAAATAATTTGCCGTTGAGTGTCGGTGCTGTGTAGAGCTCGGCAGAGTAACCGTGTAATACTCTTCCATATCAGTAGTTGGCAGCAGGTAGCTATTTGCTTTATAGATGTCGGGAAAACGTTGTGTGAGACAATGATGGTTTGTCGTGATCACAATATCCAGACCACAGAGGGAGGCAACATGCAGTTAAAAAGCTGTCTAATACTTAAACCAAAAAAAAC
>NC_084613.1:64788782-64933782 GCF_033978795.1 Nerophis ophidion | reverse complement strand
ATAATACAGTGGGGCAAAAAAGTATTTAGTCAGCCACCAATTGTGCAAGTTCTCCCACTTAAAATGACGACAGAGGTCTGTAATTTTCATCATAGGTACACTTCAACTGTGAGAGACAGAATGTGAAAAAAAAAATCCAGGAATTCACATTGTAGGAATTTTAAAGAATTTATTTGTAAATTATGGTGGAAAATAAGTATTTGGTAAACCATTCAAAGCTCTCCCTGATGGAAAGAGGTTTTGGCTCAAAATCTCACGGTACATGGGCCCATTCATTCTTTCCTTAACACGGATCAATCATCCTGTCCCCTTAGCAGAAAAACAGCCCCAAAGCATGATGTTTCCACCCCCATGCTTCACAGTAGGTGTGGTGTTCTTGGGATGCAACTCAGTATTCTTCTTCCTCCAAACACGACGAGTTGAGTTTATACCAAAAAGTCATAATTTTAAGTGGGAGAACTTGCACAATCGGTGGCTGACTAAATACTTTTTTGCCCCACTGTAAATATATATATATATATATATATATATATATATATATATATATATATATATATATATATATATATATATATATATATATATATATATATATATATATATATATATATATATATATATTTATTTATTTATATATATATATATATATATATATATATATATATATAAACAGTCTCCATGCCTAAGTGCTTGATTTTATAGACATGTGACCGGGCCAAGTGATTAGGGCACCTGATTCTGATCATTTGGACTGGTGGCCAAATACTTTTGGCTATATAGTGTATATTATTAATGAATTCCCTACATGAAAAATCTTCTTGCAACATGCATTTTAATGTATTCTTGTATGCACTTCCGAATAATTCCAGACGCACCATCACGACATCCTCCCCAGTGTACACCTGAAAATAAGTTCTGTCCATACTTTCCTCAAATCCCCATCATTTAGAAATACATGTCGGCTAACTCCTTCTTTAGTTTTATGCAACAACCTGCAACAATGCATCTGGCTGTAGCATCAAATTCTGCACAAATACACTATATTGCCCCAAGTATTTGCCCACCCATCGAAATGATGAGAATCAGGTGCCCTAATCACCTGGCCCGGTGTAAAAAATCAAGCACTCAGGCATGAGGACTGGTTCTACAAACGTGTGAAAGAATGGGCCCCTCTCAGTGGTTTCCAGTGTGGAACTGTCATAGGATTCCACCTGTGCAACAAATCCAGTCGTGACATTTCCTCGCTACTAAATATTCCAAAGTTGACTTTATTATGAGAAAAGTGAAAAGTTTGAGAACAACAGCAAGTCAGCCACCAAGTGGTAGGCCACGTAAACTGACAGAGAGAAGCGCATAGTGCAAAGACTTTCTGCCCAGTCAGTTGCTACAGAGCTCCAAACTTCATGTGACCTTCCACTTAGCCCACGAACAGTACGCAGAGAGCTTCATGGAATGGGTTTCCATGACAGAGCACTGCATCCAAGCCATACATCACAGTCCAATGCAAAGTGTGGGATACAGTGGTGTAAAGCACGTCGCCACTGGACTCTAGAGCAGTAGAGACGCCTTCTCTGGAGTGACGAATCACACTTTTCTATCAGGCAATCTGATGGACCAGTCTGGGTTTGGAGGTTGCCAGGAGAACGCTACATTTTGGACTATATTGTGCCGAGTGTGAAATTTGGTGGAGGAGGAATTATGGTGCGGGGTTGTTTTTCAGTAGTTGGGCTTGGCCCTTTAGTTCCAGTGAAAATAACTTTGAATGCTCCAGAATACCAAAACATTTTGGACAAGTCCATGGGATGGCACTTCAAGTTCATATGTAAGTAAAGGCAGGTGTCCAAATACTTTTGGCAATATAGCGTATATCCCAGACTGACCATGTGTCTTCTTTTCCCCGGACATGCCGTGTTTTGCGCGACTGTCCGGGGTGTCCGGGGGGGGTTTCTTAAACGCCTCAAATGTCCGGCGTTTTAGGTCAGAGTTGTGTTTATTTTCAATGTACATACAGGGTTGAGAGGGGTTAAAAAAAAAATTGTGAAGGTCAGCGCACGCAGCAATGTTTGTGAGGTAGGAGCAGAAACAGAGCGAGCGAGACAGCGAGGTAGTGCAGCGATGGTCAATCAAGGCATACTTGCTTAACAGCATACAGGTCACACTGAGGGTGGCCATATAAACAACTTTACCACTGTTACAAATATGCGCCACACTGTGAACCCACACCTAACAAGAATGACAAACACATTTCGGAAGAACATCCGCACTGTAACACAACATAAACACAACAGAACAAATACCCAGAACCCCTTGCAACACTGACTCTTCCGGGATGCTTCAATATACACCCCCCGCCCCCCTCCTCGCTACCTCCTATCCCCCCACCTCATCCCCGATTACATCACATCAAATATTCCACTTTAAAACATATTTTGGGTGGAAGATTTGGCATATTTTTTGTCTATGCCATGAAAAAAAACATAGTTTTGTTTGATAAAAAAAGGGCGGAAAACAAAAAAACAACATAAAAAAAATCAAAACATTTTGAAATGAGGAATATATGTGAAGTTGATGTGGACTCCAGAGATTTAAGCGTTAAATATAAAATGTATGTATGCCCTGGCACACCATTATCATCATTTCATGACGGAAGCAAAACACTTTTTATACTTTTATACTGAAATAAATACACCTACCACTTATTAAATAAAAACATACAAAAAACTACCAGCAGCAGTAAAGTTTAGATCCATGAAGGAAAGAAGAAAGTGAATGAATGTTTATAACTGAATACATTTTCATATGCATACAAATTTGTCTTCTCTTCATATTATTTCTTTTAATTAATTAAGTAAGGTTTATGACAACCTTTTTCCAAAACACAATATAGAATGTGAGACATAACAGGACAATGCATACATTTATCATTTGTTGTCAAAACGCTTACAAAAAAGTGGGACCCCAAAAATGTATTGAGACCCCATTTTTATGACTTGATGGGGTCCATGGGACCCCATTTTGAAAATTCTTAGCGCCAACACTGCTGTCAACAGAGGAGAAAAATGCTTTATTTAAATAAATATATTATTTATAAAGCAAGTTCAAGTATAATTGGCAAATATTCACCTAGTCTCGGCTTTAGCATGCTGCCCGCCTTGGCAAGCATATATGTGTCCTCTTTTTGGAATTTCTGAATATGGTCAGCCAAGTATATCCTTACTCGGAATAACGATGCTACCAAAACAAACATACTATAAGAAATTGCCTCAAGCCTTTTGTATGTGACAGCAGCAGGCTGATGCAGGCCCACCCATATCTGGGAGGTAAAAGTGAGCGTTCCAAAATGTACTGATACTTGTTAGAATCACTATTGCACCTATTTTGGGGGATATTTTACCGTATTTTTCGGACTATAAATCGCAGTTTTTTTCATAGTTTGGCCGGGGGTGTGACATATACTCCGGAGCGACTTATGTGTGAAATTATTAACACATTACCGTAAAATATCAAATAATATTATTTATCTCATTCGCGGAAGAGACGAAGAAAATTTCAGCAATCGTCACACACACGTCAACTAATAAGAATTTGTCGGGGGAGGGTCATGGCAGAAGTGCATTGGGGGTCATGGAATGCTAACTGCTATAAGCTATATGCTACTGCCGTAGCTATTAAAATGGATCATTTCATCGTTGGCGGTAACTTATAAAAACTGAGAAGGGCTGAACAAAAATTGGACCAAAAAGGAAATCATGTACTGCAGATTACAAGCTGGACGTAGTGAAATATGGTTATTTATGTGTCATAAAATGTACACTTACTCAGCCTGTTGTTCACTATTCTTTGTTTATTTTAAATTGCCTTTCAAATGTCTATTCTTGGTGTTGGATTTTATCAAATAAATTTCCCCCAAAAATGCGACTTATACTCCAGTGCAACATATATATGTTTTTTTCCTTCTTTATTATGCATTTTCGGCCGGTGCGACGTATACTACGGAGCAATTTATTATCTGAAAAATACGGTACCTGGAGACATCAATTTTAGGTCCCAAAAGATGAAATAAGTGCTGATTTTGTCAGCCTTAAAGGCCTACTGAAATGAGATATTCTTATTTAAACGGGGATAGCAGGTCCATTCTATGTGTCATACTTGATCATTTCGCGATATTGCCATATTTTTGCTGAAAGGATTTAGTAGAAAACATCCACGATGAAATTTGCAACTATTGGTCACTAATAAAAAAGCCTTGCCTTTACCGGAAGTAGCAAACGATGACGTCACCGGTGTGAGGGCTCCTCGCATCCTCACATTGTTTATAATGGGAGTGTCACGCGTACGGCGCACTTGCTGCGCGGAGTTGCCAATTCGTAGATGCACAACGACCAGTCAGGCAGGATTGCAGGTAGGAATAAATTTTAATATGAATGTTGTCTGTCTATCTGTGTTGGCCCTGCGATGAGATGCCAAATTGTCCAGGGTGTACACCGCCTTCCGCCCAATTGTAGCTGAGATAGGCGCCAGCGCCCCCCGCAACCCCGAAAGGGAATAAGCTGTAGAAAATGGATGGATGGATGGATAATAAAACAAAAGAACACTGGTGCAAAAAAAGAAAAACAAAGTGAGTGCCAGCGCACAGAAAGCTCATGCTAAAACTTAGCAGGAAACAGAAAACACACTAAACGACGTGCCGAACGCACGTGAAGCTAAGGCGGAATTTAGCACAAAATAATCTATGACACAGGACACAAAACGTGACGTGTTGCGAAAAGCAAACAATGGACCAAGGACAAACTAAGGAATAACGCATGCTTATATACACAAATAATAATCGGAAACAGGTGTGTGACAAGAGCCCGTGAGGAGGAGCACATTACGTTGCCATGGTGATTAAAACAAACGAGGAAGTACTCAAAAGCAACGAATCGGCCGAGTACAGAACTAAACATGAACAAAGACATATCAACGACAAAACAATAAACGATCCGCATAGCGGATCGTGACAGGGAGCCTCCAGCATCAAGAACTATTCGGACCGAGAAAGTGACAATTTCCCCATTAATTTGAGCGAGGATGAAAGATTCGTGGATGAGTATATTGATAGTGAAGGACTAGAAAAAAAAAAAAAATAAAGTTAAAAAAAAAAAGGGCGATTGTATTGGGAGCGATTTGGATGTTTTTAGACACATTTACTAGGATAATTCTGGGAAATCCCTTATCTTTCTATTGTGTTGCTAGTGTTTTAGTGAGTTAAATAGTACCTGATAGTCGGAGGGGTGTGTCCACGGGTGTGTTGACGCCTGTCTCTGAGGGAAGTCACGGCAGCTACATGGACGGCGCAAGCTCCGCTGATCTCCGGTAAGAGGCGACTTTTTACCACAATTTTCTTACCGAAACCTGCCGGTTGACAAGTGGTCGGGAACCATGTTCGCTTGACCGCTCTGATCCATAGTAAAGCTTCACCTCCGGAAATTTTTAACAAGAAAACACTGTGTGTTTGTGTGGCTAAAGGCTAAAGCTTCCCAACTCCATCGTTCTACTTTGACTTCTCCATTATTAATTGAACAAATTGCAAAAGATTCAGCAACACAGATGTCCAGAATACTGTTTAGTTGTACGATGAAAAGAGACGACTTTTAGCCGCAAATGGTGCTGCGCTAATATGTCCCCTGCAACCAATAACGTCACAAACACGCGTCATCATTCCACGACGTTTTCAACAAGAAACTCAGCGGGAAATTTAAAATTGTAATTTAGTAAACTAAACCGGCCGTATTGGCATGTGTTGCAATGTTAATATTTCATCATTGATATATAAACTATCAGACTGCGTGGTCGGTAGTAGTGGGTTTCAGTAGGCCTTTAAAAGGGATATTTAAAAAGCTTTGAAAAAGGAGCAGAAAAAACATTCCCTCTTTGTAGCCCGAGCCTCCACTCAGTAATTGACATAATGACATATGTAAAGAACTTTTCCTTTAATTAGAAAATATCTTCCCAGGAATGACGGTCACCTTGTCCTTGCATCTCCCCAGACTTCCCGAGCCATTCGTCTTCTACCAAAAAAAAAAAAAAAAAAAAAAAAAGAGAGCAAACGAGGCCACGCGGATGGCGGCCATGTTTTGGAATCCAACTCTACATACCACAGCTAGTGTGGCGAGCTTCGGGAAAAACACACCGCATTCCAGTAAACACATGTGGAATTAGCGAGGCAAGCGCTCCTGGTCCAAAGCCTAGGCAAATATTATCTCATGCAGAACAATATCTCCCCGCCGCTACTGCCACTCTCTAAGCTGGAGGAAGTGATGTATATTGACTTTCCATTTGCCTCTTATACTCCTCGGCTGATGGAAAATTAATAATAACCATTTTCAGCCAAAAGGAAACAGCATTTTTTTAATGCGTTTGCATTTTGCAGATGCATTGGCATGGCGCAGTGGCAGAGTGGCCGTGCGCAACCCGAGGGTCCCCGGTTCAATCCCCACCTAGGACCAACCTCGTCACGTCCATTGTGTCCTTGAGCAAGACAGTTCACCCTTGCTCCTGATGGGTGCTGGTTAGCGCCTTGCATGGCAGCTCCCTCCATCAGTGTGTGAATGTGTGTGTGAATGGGTAAATGTGGAAGTAGTGTCAAAGCGCTTTGAGTACCTTGAAGGTAGAAAAGCGCTATACAAGTACAACCCATTTATCATTTAAGCTACAAACCACTATCAAATATAGCTTACCGCAATGCTGCATTGACACGATATGATACGACACGACACGACAAGAGCGACAAGAAGTGATATCGACATGACAGGTAGCAACGACAAGAGCGACAATAATCCAGCCCTGACTGGAGGACAAAAGCAGACTCAAATAGAAGCGGGCTGATTGACACCAGGTGTGGCCAGGTGCCAATCAGCCGCAGCTGAGTTGGAAAACAGCACACAGGAGAAAAAAAACAAGAAACAGTCAAAATAAGAGCGCTGACAGGAATTAAAAACAGGAAACACACAGAGGAAAAACTAAAACACAAACAAACTGTCAGTGGATACTGTCTTTCCATCACGCACACAAGTAAACAACAATCATTGTTGATGACGAGTGTATGCCATACAAGCAAACATGGCGGCTCCTATTAATTAAAACGATCATCTCCGTTGACCATTGGAACATTCCTTTTTTTCCGTTAGGGACAATGCAGTGGACATCATTGTACATAATAATCACAGTCAGTGCCATAATATCATGTGTACATGTGTTGCATATAAAGCTTGGAGCCAATCGACTTTTTTAATACAATACCAGCCCATCCTCCAATACCTTCAGCGTGCATTGGGAGGGGGCGGGGGGTTGTCAATCATAAAACAGGAGGCGGGGGAAGAAAAGGGGAGCCATTAACGGCATTCTGGACATGCATCTTACCCGCGTAAATAATTACACGTCTGACATGTCATGAATGGGGAGGGACATTATACCGCTGCCATCCTGGAGTAGTCAGTACCCCTCGTGCACATTAGGGCCCCTCTGAATGATTTAGGGGTTCTGTTAATAATGGAAAGGCTCCTGGAGCTAATTAGGTGAGTAGCAGAGGGCGCCGGCTGTGACGCCTCAGCTCACTGATAGGAGCTGTACAGGAATGAAGCATCCACTGGGCACACACTCACACACACGCACACAGTTTGGTTTATGTTTCACTGTGCACACACTGCCGCCCACTATTTTGAATAATAGCCATGAGTGTTGTAAAAGTGTGTGTGTAATGGGGGGGTTATGAATTTTTTGTGTTATTGATAATGGTTCGAAGAAAAATGGAGGGCTGCAGTAAAAGAGCATCACTGCTCTTCTTTTATTCATACAACCACATTAATAAGTCAATGATAAGTGAGGAGAAGTAGTAGACAAAGATGGGGCTTCTAGAAAAAATGTCATCAACAAATGAAGATGAATTGTTTTGGTCATGATTTACGTGATAAGGTGTGGAAAATAGCAATATTGGTACAGTGTGGATGCTCGTTTGTCAGCATGTGGCCAATATAATGTTTGCAGAAACATTTATTTTTACAGCCTGTATAATGTCCTTAATGTAAGTGTGACATCCTTGCTAATCAGACAATAAAATGCAAAGAAATGTCTTACCCTGAGGTGCACAATACTCTGGATTAGCCACGGTCTACGTCAGTGGTTCTCAACCTTTTTTCAGTGATGTACCCCCTGTGAACATTTTTTTAACTTATGTACCCCTTAATCAGAGCAAAGCATTTTTGGTTGAAAAAAAAGAGATAAAGAAGTAAAATACAGCATTATGTCATCAGTTTCTGATTTATGAGATTGTATAACAATGCAAAATATTGCTAATTTGTAGTGGTCTTTCTTGAACTATCTGCAAAAAAAGATATAAAAATAACTAAAAACTAATAGAAAAAAAAAACAAAGTGATTCAATTATAAAAAAAGATTTCTACACATAGATTCACGGTGGCAGAGGGGTTAGTGCGTCTACCTCACAATACGAAGTTCCTGCAGTCCTGGGTTCAAATCCAGGCTCGGGATTTTTCTGTGTGGAGTTTGCATGTTCTCCCCGTGAATGCGTGGGTTCCCTCCGGGTACTCCGGCTTCCTCCCACTTCCAAAGACATGCACCTGGGGATAGGTTGATTGGCAACACTAAATTGGCCCTAGTGTGTGAATGTGAGTGTGAATGTTGTCTGTCTATCTGTGTTGGCCCTGCGATGAGGTGGCGACTTGTCCAGGGTGTACCCCGCCTTCCGTCCGATTGTGGCTGAGATGGGCGCCAGCGCCCCCCGCGACCCCAAAAGGGAATAAGCGGTAGAAAATGGATGGATGGATTTCTACACATAGAAGTAATCATCAACTTAAAGTGCCCTCTTTGAGGATTGTAATAGAGATCCATCTGGATTCATGAACTTCATTTTAAACATTTCTTCACAAAAAAAGAAATCTTTAACATCAATATTTATGGAACATGTCCACAAAGAATCTAGCTGTCAACGCTGAATATTGTATTGTTGTTGTTTTTTCCACAGTTTATGAACTTACATTCATATTTTGTTGAAGTATTATTCAATAAATATATTTATAAAGGATTTTTGAATTGTTGGTATTTTTAGAATATTTAAAGAAAATCTCACGTACCCTTTGGCATACCTTAAAATACCCCCAGGTCTACGCATACCCCCATTTGAGAATCACTGGTCTACGTTGTTGGTGTCCGTGGTCTGGACCAGGGGTGTCAAACTTGTTTTCATGGAAGGCCATATCACGGTTATGGTTACCCTCAGAGGGCCACTTTTAACAATGACTAACATATGAATATAGATATATACACAGTCATGGTCAAAAATGTACATACACTTGTAAAAAACATAATGTTTTGGCTGTCTTAAGTTTCCAATAATTTCTACAATTCTTATTTTTGTGTGATAGAGTGATTGGAGCACATACTTGTTGGTCACAAAAAACATTCATGAAGTTTGGTTCTTTTAATTCATTATGGGTCTGCTGAAAATGTGAGCAAATCTGCCGGGTCAAAAGTATACATACAGCAATGTTAATATTTGTTTGCATGTCCCTTGGCAAGTTTCACTGCAATAAGGCGCTTTTTTGGTAGCCATTCCACAAGCTTCTGGCAAGCTTCTGGTTGAATTTTTGACCACTCCTCTTGAAAAAATTGGTGCAGTTCAGCTAAATGTGTTGGTTTTCTGACATGGACTTGTTTCTTCAGAATTGTCCCAAATTCAGGACTTTGGGAAAGTCATTCTAAAATCTTAATTCTAGCCAGATTTAGTCATTCCTTTACCACTTTTGACATGTATTTGGGGTCATTGTCCTGTTGGAACACCAAACTGCGCCCAAGACCCAGGATTTTAGGTTGTCCTGAAGAACTTGGAGGTAATCCTCATTTTTCATTGTCCCATTTACTCTCTGTAAAGCACCAGTTCCATTGGCAGAAAAACAGGCCCAGAGCATAATACTACCACCACCATGCTTGACGGTAAACATGGTGTTCCTGGGATTAAAGGCCTCACCTTTTCTCCTCTAAACATATTGCTGGGTATTGTGGCCAAACAGCTCCATTTTTGTTTCATCTGACCACAGCATTTCTCTCAGAAGGTCTTATGTTTGTCCATGTGATGTCAGTATGGAATAAATGGAATGGAGTGGAATGGGGATGTATAGCTCGGTTGGTAGAGTGGCCGTGCCAGCAACTTGAGGGTTGCAGGTTCGATCCCCAATTCCGCCATCCTAGTCACTGCCGTTGTGTCCTTGGGCAAGACACTTTACCCACCTGCTCCCAGTGCCACCCACACTGGTTTAAATGTAACTTAGATATTGGGTTTCACTATGTAAAGCGCTTTGAGTCACTAGAGAAAAGCGCTATATAAATATAATTCAATTCAATTGTTTTTAGCCGTAAAATTCCAGTAACAGAGCTGCCAGTTGTTGTTTTTTTTAACGTAAAATCTTGTTGTTTTAATGTTTTTTTTTTGTTAGATTTTTGATGTTTTAGTGTCTTACTGTATGTGGAAAAAAAACAGTAACAAAGTTGGTTTTACAGTAAAATACTCTGTCGACGGAATTTAACTGTAAAATATATTGTCAATTTTACAGTCTAACATTTGATGGGTAATTTGTTTTGAAATCATAAGTCAAGCAGTTATTTAAGTATCAATCAATCAATGTTTACAGTAGAAGCATTTAAGTCTCACCTTAAAACTCATTTGTATACTCTAGCCTTTAAATAGACTCCCTTTTTAGACCAGTTGATCTGCTGTTTCTTTTCTTTTTCTTCTATGTCCCACTCTCCCCTGTGGAGGGGGTCCGGTCCGATCCGATGGCCATGTACTGCTTGCCTGTGTATCGGCTGGGGACATCTCTGCGCTGCTGATCCGCCTCCGCTTGGGATGGTTTCCTGCTGGCTCCGCTGTGAACGGGACTCTCGCTGCTGTGTTGGATCCGCTTTGGACTGGACTCTCGCGACTGTGTTGGATTCATTGTGGATTGAACTTTCACAGTATCATGTTAGACCCGCTCGACATCCATTGCTTTCCTCCTCTCTAAGGTTCTCATAGTCATTATTGTCACCGACGTCCCACTGGGTCATTATTGTCACCGATGTCCCACTGGGTCATTATTGTCACCGATGTCCCACTGGGTGTGAGTTTTCCTTGCCCTTATGTGGGCCTACCGAGGATGTCGTGGTGGTTTGTGCAGCCCTTTGAGACACTAGTGATTTAGGGCTATATAAGTAAACATTGATTGATTGATTGATTGATTTATATAGCCCTAAATCACAAGTGTCTCAAAGGGCTGCACAAGCCACAACGACATCCGCGAATCAGCGCCCAGAAAAAAGTACAGTATTTGTCTTAATTTTAACATAATTTTTTTTTTGTAATGCATGATATTATAATGTTTGGATTTTGATAATATTGCATTTTAAAATATATGCAATTGCATGCAGTACATGATTTTTTAAAGTCAGAAGGGAAAGAACAAATATATTTAGTAAGAAAAGATTAAGCATTTTATTAACGCACATTACTTCCAGGCTTTTGCGGGACATAAAAAATAAAGTGGCGGGCCATATTTGGCCCCCGGGCCTTGAGTTTGACAGCGATGTTCTGGACCTTTGGATGCAGAGACAGCATGCAAAGTGCAGGAAAAAAAACTCTTTAGTTAGGGAAAAACACAACAAAAAATAGTGCAGAAGTGAAGTGCACAAAAAGAAACCAGGCACAGGAAAGAGGGAAAGCTAAGCAGCCCTTTGAAGTACAACGCACAAAGGACAAAAATCCAGCAGGTGTGACGATTAAAGGGAAAAGTGACGCAGACAGGAAGTGCAATGAAAATTCAGAGCGCTGTACAGGAAATAATCCAAAATACAGGAAACTAATAATAATGTCCAAACTGTCACATGGGATCATGACAGGAAACTACTGTCATGGTTCGGGGCAAAAGCAGTTGAAATACTTTATAAACTGAAAGAAAATAAGGACTATAACAGCAAATTAACAGATATTTTACTTGGGAAGGACATATTTATTTGTTTGTGTGTATTTTTTAACAAATAGTAAGATTAAAAATACCGTATTTCCTTGAATTGCGGCAGGGCATATAGTATGCGCCTGCCTTGAATTACTGCCAGGTCGAACTCGCTTCCCAAAACAATTAGCGCATGCTTAGTAGTACCGCCTGGAAAACTCGTGACGTCACGAGTGACACTTCCCCTGTCATAATTTTCAAAATGGAGGTGGCTGATTTCAATACCGGTAATTTGAAATCGCATAAAGGGAAGAAGATTAAGAGCCATTCAGTAGGATTTTAGGTCCAAGCTTACATCACACTCAAATTTTTACTGCATACCTTTGGTAAGTACAAGAGTGAGAAGAGGTTTTAAAATAATTAGCGCATGCTTACTTTTACCGCATGCCTTTGGTAAGCGCAGGAGTGAGAAGAGGTTTTAAATTAATTAGCGCCCCGGCGGCAAGTCAAGGAAATACGGTAGTTTGAAAACTAAACTGTACACTAAAATTAAGTCTTACCTTATTTGTCTTGTTATCCTCTCAAACTGCAACCTGTACAGTATTAACATTAGTTAGAGAAAAAAAAAAGTAATTTAATGTACCTCAACACACATCACTGTTTATGCATCATTTGACAGTAGTCTTACATGAATTTTAATCATCTTATTGCCCAACATTCACAGATTGATAAAAATGTTTAAAAACAAAATCTAATTTGACAAAATGAAAACATTCCAAAAGAAAGAATGCATGAGTCATTTTTAGTGCTGTCCTGATACCGATATTATGGTACCAATGCCAGGACCAAAATGATTTCGATGCTTTTTTGTACTTTTCTATATAAAGGGGAACACAAAAGATTGAATTATTGGCTTTATTTTTAACAAAAAAATCTTACGGTACACTAAACACATGTTTCTTCTTGCAAGTTTGTCCTTAAATTAAATAGTGAACATACAAGACAACTTGTCTTTTATTAGGAAGTAAACAAAAAAAGCCCCTAATTAGTCTGCTGACATATGCAGTAACATATTTATCATTCTAATATTTTGTCAAAATTATTAAGAACAAGTGGTAGAAAATGAATTAATAATCTACTTGTACTCGCACTCTTTTAATACGAAGCCACGCTGTTGTAACACGTGGCTTGACATTGTTTTGCTTAAATAAGCAGGGGAGTCCATGATACTGTTGCTTGGATGACAACATATGTTGCTCCAAAACCTGTATGGACCGTTCAGCATTAATGGTGCCTTCACAGATGTGTAAGTTACCCATGCCTTGGGCACTAATACACCCCCATACCATCACAGATGCTGGCTTTTGAACTTTGCGCCTATAACAATCCGGATGGTTATTTTCCTCTTTGTTCCGGAGGACACCACGTCCACAGTCTCCAAATATAATTTGAAATGTGGACTCGTCAGACCACAGTACACTTTTCCACTTTGCATCAGTCCATCTTAGATGAGCTCGGGCCCAGTGAAGCCGGCGGCGTTCCTGGGTGTTGTTGATAAATGGCTTTCGCTTTGCATAACAGAGTGTTAACTTGCACTTACAGATGTAGCGACCAACTGTAGTTACTGACAGTGGTTTTATGAAGTGTTCCTGAGCCCATTTGGTGATATCCTTTTTACACACTGATGTCGGTTTTTGATGCAGTACCGCTTGAGGGATCAAAGGTCCGTAATATCATCGCTGATGTGCAGTGATTTCTCCAGATTCTCTGAACCTTTTGATGATTTTACGGACCGTAGATGGTAAAATCCCTAAATTCCTTGCAATAGTTCGTTGAGAAATGTTGTTCTAAAACTGTTTGACAATTTGCTTACAAATTGGTGACCCTCACCCCATCCATCCATCCATCCATCCATCTTCTTCCGCTTATCCGAGGTTGGGTCGCGGGGGCAGCAGCCTAAGCAGGGAAGCCCAG
This sequence comes from Nerophis ophidion, assembly GCF_033978795.1. Lineage (NCBI taxonomy): Eukaryota > Metazoa > Chordata > Actinopteri > Syngnathiformes > Syngnathidae > Nerophis > Nerophis ophidion. The sequence goes on along the minus strand of NC_084613.1, from coordinate 64,919,828 downwards.
ACTTCCCTCTCCCCAGCCACTTCGTCTAGCTCTTCCCGGGGATCCCGAGGCGTTCCCAGGCCAGTCGGGAGACATAGTCTTCCCAACGTGTCCTGGGTCTTCCCCGTGGCCTCCTACCGGTTGGACGTGCCCTAAACACCTCCCTAGGGAGGCGTTCGGGTGGCATCCTGACCAGATGCCCGAACCACCTCATCTGGCTCCTCTCAATGTGGAGGAGCAGCAGCTTTACTTTGAGTCCCTCCCGGATGGCAGAGCTTCTCACCCTATCTCTAAGGGAGAGCCCCGCCACACGGCGGAGGAAACTAATTTCAGCCGCTTGTACCCGTGATCTTATCCTTTCGGTCATGACCCAAAGCTCAGGACCATAGGTGAAGATGGGAACGTAGATCGACCGGTAAATTGAGAGCTTTGCCTTCCGGCTCAGCTCCTTCTTCACCACAACAGATCGGTACAACGTCCGCATTACTGAAGACGCCGCACCGATTCGCCTGTCGATCTCACGATCCACTCTTCCCCCACTCGTGAACAAGACTCCTAGGTACTTGAACTCCTCCACTTGGGGCAGGGTCTCCTCCCCAACCCGGAGATGGCACTCCACCCTTTTCCGGGAGAGAACCATGGACTCGGATTTGGAGGTGCTGATTCTCATTCCGGCCGCTTCACACTCGGCTGCGAACCGATCCAGTGAGAGCTGAAGATCCCGGCCAGATGAAGCCAACAGGACCACATCGTCTGCAAAAAGCAGAGACCTAATCCCGCGGCCACCAAACCGGAACCCCTCAATGCCTTGACTGCGCCTAGAAATTCTGTCCATAAAAGTTATGTACAGAATCGGTGACAAAGGGCAACCTTGGCGGAGTCCAACCCTCACTGGAAACGTGTCCGACTTACTGCCAGCAATGCGGACCAAGCTCTGGCACTGATCGTACAGGGATCGGACTGCCATAATAAGACATTCCGATACCCCATACTCTCTGAGCACTCCCCACAGGACTTCCCGAGGGACACGGTCGAATGCCTTCTCCAAGTCCACAAAGCACATGTAGACTGGTTGGGCAAACTCCCATGCACCCTCAAGAACCCTGCCGAGAGTATAGAGCTGGTCCACAGTTCCACGACCAGGACGAAAACCACACTGTTCCTCCTGAATCCGAGGTTCAACTATCCGGCGTAGCCTCCTCTCCAGTACACCTGAATAAACCTTACCGGGAAGGCTGAGGAGTGTGATCCCACGATAGTTGGAACACACCCTCCGGTCCCCCTTCTTAAAGAGAGGGACCACCACCCCGGTCTGCCAATCCAGAGGTACCGCCCCCGATGTCCACGCGATGCTGCAGAGTCTTGTCAACCAAGACAGCCCCACAGCATCCAGAGCCTTAAGGAACTCCGGGCGGATCTCATCCACCCCTGGGGCCTTGCCACCGAGGAGCTTTTTAACTACCTCAGCAACCTCAGCCCCAGAAATAGGAGAGTCCACCACAGATTCCCCAGGCACTGCTTCCTCATAGGAAGACGTGTTGGTGGGATTGAGGAGGTCTTCAAAGTATTCCTTCCACCTATCCACAACATCCGCAGTTGAGGTCAGCAGAACACCATCCGCACCATACACGGTGTTGACAGTGCACTGCTTCCCCTTACTGAGGCGGCGGACGGTGGTCCAGAATCGCTTCGAAGCCATCCGGAAGTCATTTTCCATGGCTTCCCCTAACTCTTCCCATGTCCGAGTTTTTGCCTCTGTGACCGCTGAAGCTGCACACCGCTTGGCCTGTCGGTACCTGTCCACTGCCTCTGGAGTCCTATGAGCCAAAAGAACCCGGTGCGACTCCTTCTTCAGCTTGACGGCATCCCTCACCGCTGGTGTCCACCAGCGGGTTCTAGGATTGCCGCCCCGACAGGCACCAACTACCTTGCGGCCACACCTCCGATCAGCCGCCTCGACAATAGAGGTGCGGAACATGGTCCACTCAGACTCAATGTCCAGCACCTCCCTCGTGACATGTTCAAAGTTCCTCCGGAGGTGGGAATTGAAACTCTCTCTGACAGGAGACTCTGCCAGACGTTCCCAGCAAACCCTCACAATGCGTTTGGGCCTGCCAGGTCTGTCCGGCATCCTCCCCCACCATCGCAGCCAACTCACCACCAGCTGGTGATCGGTAGAAAGCTCCGCCCCTCTCTTTACCCGAGTGTCCAAAACATGAGGCCGCAAATCCGATGACACAACTACAAAGTCAATCATGGAACTGCGGCCTAGGGTGTCCTGGTGCCAAGTGCACATATGGACACCCTTATGTTTGAACATGGTGTTTGTTATGGACAAACTGTGACGAGCACAGAAGTCCAATAACAAAACACCACTCGGGTTCAGATCCGGGCGACCATTCTTCCCAATCACGCCTCTCCAGGTTTCACTGTCGCTACCAACATGAGCGTTGAAGTCCCCCAGTAGGACAAGGGAATCACCCGGTGGAGCACTCTCCAGTACTCCCTCGAGTGTACCCAAAAAGGGTGGGTACTCTGAACTGTTGCTTGGTGCGTAAGCACAAACAACAGTCAGGACCCGTCCCCATCCTTGTTTGTGAATTACTTAGCATTTCATGGAAGCTGCTTTTATACCCAATCATGGCACCCACCTGTTCCCAATTAGCCTGCACACCTGTCGGATGTACCAAATAAGTGTTTGATGAGAATTTCTCAACTTTATCAGTATTTATTGCCACCTTTCCCAACTTCTTCGCCACCTGTTGCTGGCATCAAATTCTAAAGTTAATGATTATTTGGAAAAGAAAAAAAAATGTTTATCAGTTTTAACATAAAATATGTTGTCTTTGTAGCATATTCAACTGAATATGGGTTGAAAAGGATTTGCAAATCATTGTATTCCGTTTATATTTACATCTAACACAAGTTCCCAACTCATGTGGAAACAGGGTTTGTACACTTCTGGTAAAATGTAATAATCACTTATTCTTCTGTTGTTTGATACTTTACGTTAGTTTTGGATGATACCACAAATTTAGGTATCAATCTGATATCATGTTGTTACAGGATCATACAATGGTCATATGTAAAGTTCTTATGTGTCCAGGAATACACTTCCTGAGTTTAAAAAAAAACTAAAGAAGATGTTGTGATGCCAAAAAATATCGACGTAATCATAGCAGTATCGACTGGGTACGCTACTGTACTTGGTATCATTACAGTGGATGTTTGGCGGACCGGTACTTTTCAGAGGCGGTATAGTACCGATTATGATTCATTAGTAAGGCGGTACTATACTAATACCGGTATAACGTACAACCCTAGTCCTTTTTATGTCTCCAGCAACATGTCTGCATGCAGAGGCCCGAGTGTATAGCTTGAAGGGTAACAGAAGAGTCAAGAAAAGAGAGAGAAAATCAATAGAGTGTGATTATCTTGAGAGGGAACAAGTGGGGAGCCAAGGTGGGCCTTGTCACATGTACAATGTCTCCCTCCCCACTCGCGCTGGCGCCATAGCTGTCAGCCCAGTAAGTGCAGTGTCAGGCTGATTAGAGAGCAGCCGCGGTGCAGACTGAGCGCAGCCAACCTCCAGAAGAGCCCTCCGGAGACGCCGCGTCACAACAAAACCCGGCCCGGGGTCAAGACTCGCTTGTCAGCCGCCCGGCTTTCAAGATGGGCCGCTTCAGTGCACGGCTCCAGCAAAGCATCTTGCACGGGAGACAGTAGGGTCAAAGATTTATGGCCACACCGCCTCCCTGATAAAACACGGCTTGATCACAAAAAAATCAAGTACGCGGTATTTCCTCATGCACAACCATTTAATCATTTCTGCCAAAGAGTGAAAAATAATTTTGAATGCATCAATCTTAGGTTAGAATAACTACTTTAGTGTGTGGTTAAATCAGTGCAGATGTACTGTAGGTAAGCAATGTCTGAATAGGTAGGTAAAAACCTTTTTTTTTATTACAGTCATCCCTCGCTGCATCGCTATTTAAATATTGCGGTTTCACCACATTGCATATTTTTTAAAGCACATTTTAGGCAACTAAGTTAAGCATTTTCAAGCATAAAAATGGCTAAAAGAATCAATAATATCAATACTACAGTAGTTTTGGCCACCAGAGGTGAGCAAAGCAATCAAAGCACACTGTTCATTAAAGGCCTACTGAAACCCACTACTACCCACCACACAGTCTGATAGTTTATTTATCAATGATGAAATATTAACATTGCAACACATGCCAATACAACCTTTTTAATTTACTAAATTGCAATTTTAAATTTCCCAGGAGTTTCGTCTTGAAAACTTTGTGTAATGATGACGTGTACGCAAGACGTCACAGGTTTTTAGGAAGTATGAGCGCTGCACACACACACAGCTAAAAGTCATCTGCTTTAACGGCATTATTACACAGTATTTTGGAGATCTGTGTTGCTGAATCTTTTGCAATGTGTTCAATTAATATTGGAGAAGTCACAGTAGAAAGATAGAGTTGGGAAGCTTTAGCCTTTAGCCACACAAACACATGGTGATTCCTTGTTTAGAATTCCTGGAGGTGAAACTTTACTATGGATCAGAGCGGTCAAGCGAACATGAATCACGACGGAATGTCAGCCAGCAGTTTTCGGTGATAAAATTGTGATTAAAAAGTTGCTTCTTACCAGAGAAAAGCTGAGCTTGTGCCGTCCATAGCTGCCGTCGACTCCCCTGAGACATTGGCGTCAAGACACCCGTGGAGACACACCTCTGACTATCAGGTACTGTTAAACTCACTAAAACACTAGCAACACAATAGAAAGATAAGGGATTTCCCACAATTATCCTAGTAAATGTGTTTAAAAACATCAGAATCTGTCCCAATGCAAACGCGTTTTTTTTTTTTTGTTTTGTTTTTTTTTGTAGTCCGTCGCTATCAATATCCTCAAACACCAATCTTTCATCGTCGCTCAAATTAATGGGGAAATTGTCGTTTTCTCGGTCCGAATAGCACTTTTTGTTGGAGGCTCCCATTAAAATCAATGTGAATATGTGAGGAGCCCCCACACTTGTGACGTCATCGTCTGCGACTTCCGGTAGAGGCAGGGCTTTTCCCTTAGCACCGAAAGTTGCAAACTTTATCGTGGATGCTCTCTACTAAATCCTTTCAGCAAAAATATGGCAATATCGCGAAATGATCAAGTATGACACATAGAATGGACTTGCTATCCCCGTTTAAATAAGAAAATCTAATTTCAGTAGGCCTTTAATGTGGCTTCTGACTGGCTTAGCATTACTATATTGGATTAAAAGAGTCTAAGGCCATGTCTACACTTAGTCGTTTAACCCTTTAAACAAATAATTTTTTAGCCTAAGCCCCGTTTCAGCCACCCTAAACCAGCGTTTAAGGTCCCCTTCCTCGGACAAATTTTTTCACGGGTAAGTGCGCGGTGTATTTCTTGAATCTCTGGCACTTAGCTTTGTATGGACTCATTGATCGTTTACAACAGGGGTGTCCAAAGTGCGGCCCGCAGCAAATCGTTTACCGGCCCACCACACATTTTGCAAAAATCGCTAAATTAATAGTATTGCAAAAGTTAAAAAATACATTTAAAAAAAGTGGAATGAGGAGAAATTTAATGAGAAAAAGTGGCAATGTTGACACAAAGCTGCCATGCAGGCAGTTTTTTTTGTTCCTTTTGTCTTTATTTTCTTTTTTTTCCATTGCTCAAAAAAAAAGGACAAAAACATCTATGTCATAATGAATTATTACTTAAAAATTCACACTTTAAAATGTTTTATGTGGAAAAAATATTGCATATGTTGTGTGGTTGCCATATAAAAAATCAAAGTTTTGACAAAAGAGCATAAAACAAACAAAATAATAGTTCAGACTTAAAATCGACAGATGTATCGGAAATTGATCTTGAAATTTGACTGTTAAAAGTTTTTAATGAAACTAATAAAAATGTATCACCTTATGACTGGGGAACCTTTCGGATCTCAAATATATTTAGTAGGATTTTATTTAACTTTTCACTGTGATTACTCAAAAATAATAAATCATTAAAATCAATGGTGTCCTGCATTATTGATCTTTCAGGGCTTTAATTGCGGCTGATTGGCACCTGGCCACACCTGGTGTCAATCAGCCAGCTTCTATTTAAGTCTGCTTTTGTCCTCCAGTCAGGGCTGGATTATTGTCGTTCTCTTCGTTGCTACCTGTCGTGTCGATGTCACTTCTTGTCGCTCTTGTCGTGTCGTGTCGTATCATATCGTGTCAATGCATCGTTGCGGTAAGCTATATTTGATAGTGGTTTGTAGTTTATTGTCTTTTGTTCCCTGCTTCCAATTTTGTTTTCATATTATAAGTACGACTTCTGTTTCTTGTTTGATACCTGCTAGCTACCACGCTAGGGTTTTTTGTTTGTTATCCGCCATGCGCGCGCTTTTTGTTGTACCCTTTGTTTGTTTTTGTCCTAGTATTTTGATTGAAATCTGTTTACCTGCAAAATGCCTGCCTCCTTCTCTGCATCTTGGGGTTCGTCACAATATAACTCTGACATTAACTCCTTCAAGTGAAATAATGTTGTTTATATATATATATATATATATATATATATATATATATATATATATATATATATATATATATATATATATATATATATATATATATATATATATATATATATACATATATATGTATTTTAGTTAGGTTTTTTTTAATTGCAGCACCTCTTAAACATTGTTGACTCTCTCTTGGCTTGAACATTTTCCTGGATACAGTTTGGAAGCATGTGGTTGTGTGCCTTAAACATGACAACTGCTCTGTATACAATGACATTTAGAATAAAGATAGGGAAAAGAGTATGTTGAACATGTAACAATAGATTAAATATTGACCTATTTAAAAGAAAGATAAAAAATTGTTATTACAAAAAAATTATAAAAATGAATAATGCATGGAAAATGCCCCATCCATCTATTTTCTACCGCTTATTCCCCTAATAAAAAAAATTGAATAAATAGAAAATAGAAATAAAACTTAAAAAATTACTTTGAAACTTTATCAATCATTTGTAAAAAAATTCAACAAAAAGATAGATAATGACAAGAGACGATTAAAAAAAAAAAAATTCCAATTGTCTGATGTAAAATTATGGCTGCTATAATTGAACCGAAAAATCACAGCGTTGGGGAGTTGTTTCATGCCACTTACTCAGCATCCACCTCCGCCCAGCCTCCTACTGTATTTCCACACTGCCAACATTATGATATACTGTAGCAGGACACATTTGCATATTTCTGCCTTTACATAAGCTGATACAAGATGGTTAGTCCCTGAGTGCTAATAAGACAATTGTGACCTTGAGCACAGTCATAAAGGTTGCAGAATAGCTTGCATAGACATATAGTTAGTATAGTACAAATAATGGTAATTAGGTATAGTTAGCTCACTTTTTAGCACTTAAAAAGACAAAAAATGTTTGGGTTCAGAATCGATTCTTAATTTAACACCAGTGTTAGTAATAACGGCGTTATTTTTTCCAGTAATAAGTAATCTAATGAATTACTGTTGCCATCGTTGCAACACTTTTGCAGTTACTGAGAATGTGAAGTGGCGCATTACTAGTTTGGTTGAATGAAGCGCAAAGTGTCGGCACACATTCGCTGCATGCAGAAAGCAAGGTTTGGGATGATAAAATTATCGATAGTAGCAGAGAAATCCGTAAAAAAAAGGAAAGTGTATCGTGAAGTAGTAATGTGAGTGAAGTCCTATTCAAGGTTAAAATCAATTCAAGAATTAGGCCATGTAGTTAAGATAAATATTGTGGTTGTTGATCAAATGTGGATGAAGGATACTTTATCTTATTTATTTTACTTGTATTTTTTTATCAATGCTCTTTTGTGTCTTTCTACCTAAGTTGATGCGTTACGGAATATTTTTTTATACGTTTTTATTGCTATGCATATCATATGGCACACAGCAATCTATTGAGTTCAGATGAATGCCAAGTGTTCTAAAATACAGCTGTGGAGGGGGTCGTGGTCTGCAGGCCTGCCGCAGAACGGGGTGTGCCGGGACCAGCCTCGAAGAGAGCGACAGGTGCATAGATGGCCCAGGTGGACCTTGTTATCTAATCACCTGTCGCTGTCTTCGAGGGCGGTCCTGGCACACCCCGTTCTGCGGCAGGCCCACAGGTCACGCCCCCCTCCACAACTCTATACAGTGTTTTTATTCTTCAATCAGTTAATATAAACATGTTTGATGTTAAATATGCTATCAAACGTAATAATGTATGAAATAACGAAACGAAAAACAACGTCTCAGTTACTTTGCTGACTAACAAGTTACTCTAACAATGAGGTAACTGAGTTGCTAACTCAAATACTTGTTGGGAGAAGTCATTTGTAACTATACGTAATTATTTTTTTAAGGTAAACTGACAAATACTGTTCAACACGATTCTCAAATGCAACCACTTCTCGCAAAATATTATTTGGTTTTAAAATGATAAAGCCATCTTTTAATAACAGGTTGCAGTTTTTTTTAAAAGCTCCTCTTGGCTGCAAACATATGACATATACATACAGTAAAGCAAGCAATTGCAGAAATGGCCTAAAACACGCAAAATCCTCATTTAAATAGGGCGGTCTGTACCACTTATCAACTGTACACGCAGTTTTAGTAGATCACACGCAACACGGCCACTGATTAGCCCCTGGTATTTGGATCTTAGTAGATCAGGCCCTTTGTATTTAAAGGCCTACTGAAATGAGATTTTCTTATTTAAACGGGGATAGCAGGTCCATTCTATGTGTCATACGTGATCATTTTGCGATATTGCCATATTTTTGCTGAAAGGATTTAGTAGAGAACATTGACGATAAAGTTCGCAACTTTTGGTCGCTAATAAAAAAGCCTTGCCTTTACGGGAAGTAGCAGACGATGACGTCACGCGTGTGAGGGCTCCTCGCATCCTCACATTGTTTTTAATGGGAGCATCCAACAAAAAGAGCTATTTGGACCGAGAAAACGACAATTTCCCTATTAATTTGAGCGAGGATGAAAGATTCGTGGCTGAAGATATTGATAGCAAAAGGACTACAAAAAAAAGGGCGATTGCATTGTGAGCGATTCAGATGTTTTTAGACACATTTACTAGGATAATTCTGGGAAATCCCTTATCTTTCTATTGTGTTGCTAGTGTTTTAGTGAGTTAAATAGTACCTGATAGTCGGAGGGGTGTGTCCACGGGTGTGTTGACGCCAGTGTCTGAGGGAAGTCACGGCAGCTACATGGACGGCGCAAGCTCCACAGATCTCCGGTAAGAGGCGACTTTTTACCACAATTTTCTCACCGAAACCTGCCTGACCACCTGACAAGTGGTCGGGATCCATGTTCACTTGACTGCTCTGATCCATAGTAAAGCTTCACCTCCGGGAATTTTAAACAAGGAAACACCGTGTGTTTGTGTGGCTAAAGGCTAAAGCTTCCCACCTCCATCTTTCTACTTTGACTTCTCCATTATTAATTGAACAAATTGCAAAAGATTGAGCAAAATACTGTGTAATTGCGCGATGAAAAGAGACAACTTTTGGCCGCTGGTGGAGCTGCGCTAATATGTCCCCTTTAACTCGAGACGTCACACGCACGCGTCATCATTCCGCGACGTTTTCAACAAGAAACTCCGCGGGAAATTTAAAATTTTAATTTAGTAAACTAAACCAGCCGTATTGACATGTGTTGCAATGTTAATATGTCATCATTGATATATAAATTATCAGACTGCGTGGTCAGTAGTAGTGGGTTTCAGTAGGCCTTTAACAGTGTCTAGTATGCGCCGTTCAAAGCAGCAGTGCTTGGAATACACAAACAGCGACATCAACCATTGCCTTATTCTTGACATATTTTTTCAGCACATACAGATGTCACAACACCCTTGTGTTGTGACATCTCGACAACTTTAGAGGACAGAGCAGGCTCTCCAGCTTTGTGCGCTAGCTTTGGCTGGAGGGTTGATGGTATCTACTCGGAGACTAAAAGGTGTAGACAAGGTGGCACCACATGGAATTCTCATCATGAAGATCAAAACATAACACAAAGTAAAGTGTTTCTAGTGACTACTGAAGCAAATCCTTGCAAAAAAGAAATGCACCTGAAGTAATTATCAATAATTATGGATGTCCTTCTGTATGTGACCTCTCCTTCACCTGATGAGAACCAAACCAGGTCAGGCAGTAGAAGCCAAACCTCACCCTCACGCCTCCCTTAGGGTTTGTAGTGCAGTGGGAGGAGGAGGTGTCAACGTCTCTACAAAGCCTTCTTATCCTCCACATATCAAAGCTGTACTCCCCGCATGAGATCTTGTCGGGATGATGTGACTCACGCAGAGTCACGGCGTCCATTGTAAATCCATAAAGGAGGAGGCGGCCAGGCGACAACAACGGTATGAAGATTTGGCAGCGCACATAAGCTGCCATAAAAGTTGTTTCTCGGTGTAAACAAAGTGACTGAGGGTCTTTTTTCAGTTGAACGCATCACTTAGTGTGGGAAAGCCATCCAATGTTTTGAGCGGGGGTTTTTACACATTTCTTACATTTTTTATTTCGAAACTCAACGTGATTGTCAGGAAGACAGAAAAATGACCTTGCTTGTGTTTAATCAGTCAGAGAGGAGGATTAGAGACCCAGCACCTGTCTGCACTCATCAGATGCCCTCCTGTCCTGTTTGGCTAGGTTCACACTGCAGGGTCAGATGTCCGATTCAAATTTTTCTGTCATATCCAATGTTTTTAGTAACCGTTCATATTTAAAAAAAAAAAAAGTGATTTCTAATGTGAATGCAAACTGACCCGCATGACGTCATGGCCTCGCACCCACTGCAGTGTTTACGGAAGTAAGACGGCTTCAACTCTAGTCGGTCTACGTACTGGCACATTTCTGGCAATTTCATAGATTTTGTGCAATCATTTTCTGAACCAAATTATTGCACGTAGAAGAGGGGTAGGGAACCTATGGCTCTAGAGCCAGATGTGGCTCTTTTGATGACTGCATCTGGCTCTCAGATAAATCTTAGCTGACATTGCTTAACACAATAAGTAATTAATAATTCCACTGGTAATCACAGTGTTAAAATTAACGTTCAAATTATAAGGCATTCTCATGCATTTTAATCCAACCATCCGTTTTCTATCGCACCTGTTCAAGATGTCGCATTAATGGTGAGAAGTATTATATTTATTATTGGTTAACTTTAGAATAACAATGTTATTAAAAATAATAAGAGACCTATTATACTCTGAAAATGTTGGTCTTACTTAAAAATGCATGCATTTAGTTGCATTCAGTGTTAAAAAATTTTATATGGCTCTCACGGAAATACATTTTGAAATATTTGGCTTTCATGGGTCTCTCAGCCAAAAAGGTTCCCGACCCCTGACGTAGAAGAATAAGAAGGAAGACGACAAGTATTTTGTCTTTCGCATATTGAAGAGCGTGTCTGTGGGCGAGCAGTAGGAGATGTGAGTTCCTATAACATATTATTTTCTGCTCCCTTGTCAACTATTTATATCTTAACCGTCTATTTTTACTAATAATTACGACACTTATTGCTTTTTGCACGGGAGCGTTCACTTGAGAACGCATTGCCTATACGCTATATTGCCAAAAGTATTTGGGCACCCATCCAAATGATCAGAATCAGGTGTCCTAATCACTTGGCCTGGCCACATGGATGACAGAGTCTGGTGTGGATGAACTTGACTGGCCGGCACAGAGTCCTGACCTGAACTCGATAGAACACCTTTGGGATGAATTAGAATGGAGACTGAGAGCCAGGTCTTTCAGTGTGTGACCTCACCAATGCGTTTTAGGAATTTAGGTCAAAAATTTCTATAAACACACACAAGCAACTTGTGGACAGCCTTCCCAGAAGAGTTGAAGCTGTAATAGCTGCAAAAGGTGAACCGACATCATATTGAACCTTATGGGTTAGGAATGGGATGGCACTTCAAGTTCATATATAAACATCATTCACAATTCACAATATGTGAGTCACGGCAGGTGACCAAATACTTTTGGCAATATAGTGTATATCTAATTTACAGTACATCCAAATATGAAAGAGGCCTCGGTCAGATATGAAAAATTCAGAATTGCACTGTTCACACGGACATGAAAAAATGCAATACAGGTCGCATGTGGGCGAAAAAAATCAGAATTGACCTGCGTGAGAACCAGGTCCCTGTCTCTTACTCTCAAACTCGCATACATACAAACATTCATTCTGTAACTATTGTAGCTTTTCCTGTGCACGTGAGCGAGCCAGTCTTAGAACCAAAGAATGTCTAAACTAGACGACTAAAAGTACGTTTTAGAGGGGTGACACAAACGTGTACTCATGCAGGGGTAGCCCAGTCCAGTTATACGAGATAGCCAAAACTTTTTGTAACGGAAATCAAAAGAAAAGCTCAAAAATAATCCACAAAGTCATAACACATGGCTTCATAGCGCAAATAAAAACATGTCATTATTATACAGAGAGTAGAAAACTGCAAACTGTAATCATATAGAGACGTGTAAAATGAGACTATTAGTTATAGACCTATTTTACAAAATATGAGTCCTGGAGGGGGGGATTATGATGTGTTTCCTCCTTTCTGACTAATAAATGTTGCAATTTTGGATGCTGGTGTTTAATTATAAGGTTCATGCATTTGGCCGTGAGCTTGCACGAAGCTTTGGATGCCTCTGAATGCTGTTTTGCGGTCTCTTTTTAGTAACATTTGGTCATTTGTGACCATACTTGCCAACCTTGAGACCTCCGATTTCGGGAGGTGGGTGGGTGTGGTCGGGGGTGGGGCGGGTTGCGTGGTTGTGGGCGGGGGGCGTGGTTAAGAGGGGAGTAGTATATTTACAGCTGTTGTGTGCGCAGTTGTGCACTGCACTTTCTAAAGTAGATGTTATTGTCACAAATGCATGATTGATTGATTGAAACTTTTATTAGTAGATTGCACAGTACAGTACATATTCCGTACAATTGACCACTAAAGGGTGGCAATAAGTTTTTCAACTTGTTTAAGTCGGGGTCCACGTTAATCAATTAATGGTACAAATATATACTATCAGCATAATGCAATCACCACACAAGTTAATCATCATAGTATGTACATTGAATTATTTACAATCCGGTGGGTGGGATGAGGAGCTTTGGTTGATATCAGTACTTCAGTCATCAACAATTGCATCAACAGAGAAATGGACATTGAAACAGTGTAGGTCTTACTTAGTAGGATGTGTACAGCCAGCAGAGTATAGCAGGGCGGTATAGCTCGGTTGGTAGAGTGGCCGTGTCAGCAACTTGAGGGTTGCAGGTTCGATTCCCGCTTCCGCCATCCTAGTCACTGCCGTTGTGTCCTTGGGCAAGACACTTTACCCACCTGCTCCCAGTGCCACCCACACTGGTTTAAATGTAACTTAGATATTGGGTTTCACTATATAAAGCGCTTTGAGTCACTAGAGAAAAGCGCTATATAAATATAATTCACTTCACAGAGAACATAGTGAGTTCACATAGCATAAGAACAAGTATATACATTAGAAATACATTTGATTATTTACATTAGGTTATTTACAATCCGGGGAGATGGGATGTGAATGGAGGAGGATTAAAGGGTTGAAGTTGCCTGGAGGTGTTGCACGTGGTGCATGTACAGTAGATGGCAGTATTGTCCTGTTTAAGAGTGTCACATGCTGTTTACGGCAGACGAACTGCCTTAAGGTAGAGTGGTAGACGTAAACGTGACTGCTGTTGTTGTGTGTTGTTACTGCGCTGGGAGGACGTTAATGAAACTGCCTAACAATAAACCCACATAAGAAACCAAGAACTCGCCCTTGATCATTCTACAGTTATAACGTCATTGGGCAGACACGCTCTCAGACACGTCACTCAGGTACTCATGGAGCTAAGGGGGCGTGGCCTCCAGAACCACCTGAATTCAGGGAGATTTTCGGGAGAAAATTTGTCCCGGGAGGTTTTTGGGAGAGGCGCTGAATTTCGGGAGTCTCCCGGAAAATCCGGGAGGGTTGGCAAGTATGTTTGTGACATCATAGATTGACGATGGTACATGTGTGGCCATATGCATTCCCGCCTGCTCTGATGTATATAAAAAAAGATAGGTTGGTTGGCAACACTAAATTGGCCGTAGTGTGTGAATGTGAGTGTAAATATTGTCTGTCTATCTGTGTTGGCCCTGTGATGAGATGGCGACTTGTCCAGGGTGTATACCGCCTTCCGCCCAATTGTAGCTGAGATAGGCACGAGTGACCCCCGCGATCCCAAAGAGAATAAGCGGTAGGAAATGGATGGATGGATGGTTGGCAACACTAAATTGGCCATAGTGTGTGAATGTGAGTGTGAATGTTGTCTGTCTATCTGTGTTGGCCCTGTGATGAGGTGGCGACTTGTCCAGGGTGTAACCCGCCTTCCGCCCGAATGCAACGACCCCGAAAGGGGCAAGCGGTACAAAGATGGATGGATGGATACTTCCATGTTTATTTGTCCGACGCATTTTACAAGGGACTGTTTTGTCGACACGGACTAGTAAGTGCGAAGTTGGATTAACTGCTAAACGAAGATGAAAATGACAGCACGAGTTCAGCATCACTGCTTGGTTCATGGAAAAAGGAAAGGTCAAATATTATTTTTATCTAATCATGGAATGCGCGAAATAACATAACAAATAAATGATAGCAAATAATAAGAGAGTCCGCCCTGAGATCGGTAGGTCGTGAGTTCAAACCCCGGCAGAGTCATACCAAAGACTATAAGAATGGGACCCGTTACCTCCCTGCTTGGCACTCAGCATCAAGTGTTGGAATTGGGGTTTAAATCACCAGAATGATTCCCAGGCACGGCCACCACTGCTGCTCACTGCTCCCCTCACCCCTCAAGGGGTGTAACAAGGGGATGGGTCAAATGCAGAGGACAAATTTCACCACACCGAGTGTATGTCTGACAATCATTGGTACTCTAACTTTAACTTTTGACTTGAACTTTAACACCTTTGTGCAACATGCTGTCACATAAATGCTGTAGTGAACCAGTGCTCATTATCAAATAATATAGCAATACTTTTAGAAAGGGAGGAATGTGGCTTCATTCGCAATCTGGGAGCCCCCCTACACATGAAACATTTGCCAGGTATTGCTAAGAACCAAAAACAGTGAGTCATATGAATTTATGAGGTATGAGGTATACAGTGGGGCAAAAAAGTATTTAGTCAGCCATCGATTGTGCAAGTTCTCCCACTTAAAATGATGACAGAAGTCTTTAATTTTCATCATAGGTACACTTCAACTGTGAGAGAGAATGTGGGGGGAAAAAATCCAGGAATTCACCTTGTAGGAATTTTAAAGAATTTATTGTAAATGATGGTGGAAAATAAGTATTTGGTCAACCATTCAAATCTCTCACTGATGGAAGGAGGTTTTGGCTCAAAATCTCATGACACATGGCCCCATTCATTCTTTCCTTAACACGGATCAATCGTCCTGTCCCCTTAGCAGAAAAACAGCCCCAAAGCTTGATGTTTCCACCCCCATGCTTCACAGTAGGTATGGTGTTCTTGGGATGCAACTCAGTATTCTTCTTCCTCCAAACACGACGAGTTGAGTTTATACCAAAATAGATACATGGATGATACAGCAGAGGATTGGGAGGTTGTCATGTGGTCAGATGAAACCAAAATAGACATTTTTGTATAAACTCAACTCGTCATGTTTGGAGGAAGAAGAATACTGAGTTGCATCCCAAGAACACCACACCTACTGTGAAGCAAAAACCTCCTTCCGTTAATGAGAGCTTTGAATGGTTGAGCAAATACTTATTTTCCACCATAATTTACAAATACATTTTTTAAAATTCCTACAATGTGAATTCCTGAATTTTTTTTCACATTCTGTCTCTCACAGTTGAAGTGTACCTATGATGAAAATTACAGACTTCTGTCATCATTTTAAGTGGGAGAACTTGCACAATCGGTGGCTGACTAAATACTTTTTTGCCCCACTGTAACTAGTTCCCTGTATGTGTAGATTGTTTTGTTTTTTTTGTAACATTATATGTTCTTTTATATATGTAAATAAAGGCATCCCTTACTCTTAATGGATAACACATCCCTGTCCTTTAAATGCAGAAATAAAGTATGTTGCTTCACCATAGCAGGCATTACTAGTCAGTTGTCCTAAATCTATTCATATAATCTACAGTACATAATGTAATAATGATTAAAAATAAGGTTTTCCAAGTTAATTTCAACTCCCAAACATCACACAGCTCAATCTAAACTCTTGTCTGTGTTCCCAAAAGAGCAGCCCATCTGTTGTGGCCCGCTCTAAGATAGTCGCTCAAGAGGAGTTGTCAGTGTTAAGTTAAAAACAAACACGTCAATTACCCTGATTAAGATCAGGCAGATTCCTTGAGATTAATACTGGCCTGCTTTCGCTAGATACAAGAGTTACGTCGGCGGAGAGAAAAAAGGATTAGGATGGGATTGGGACTAAATGCAGGGAGAAGGGAGACAATGCAGGAATACTGAAGGGACAAAGGGGACACATGGATTGTCATTCACGGGCGTGTGGCTGTTTTGATATGTGCAAGAAGGTAATGGAGCAGAGAAAAAGAACAGAGAGTGAGAAAGGAGGTCTGAGGCCAGTCGTGGAAGAGGGGCTTTTTTTTTTTTTTTTGGCTTCACCGGGAGTAAATGTCTCTGCAGGCGCTTGTCAGTCTGAGGGGGCCAACGTGGGACAATCAGTGATGATGACGGGGGCACGGACCTGTGTCAAGATGCTGAACTCAGATGTCAATCAAAGCACTCTACCCTATGGGATGACAAGGATGGGCCTTAATGTGTTGGGAGGGAGAGTGATGGAATGGAAGAGGGGTGAAATTAGACAGGAAAGGATTTTGGCAACCATCACTACCAGAAGAAAGGAGAGGTAAACCACGGTCAGGTATTTTGGAAAAACTAGTGATCTTTGGTCTTCAGACAAATTCCAGTTCAAGACTGAGACGTAAGTCATGTTTTGGTGTAAGTAACTTTTACCCAGAACTAGAGCCAATGTAGATAAAAGCATATCAACTTTTTTTTTTTCACATTGGGCCATAATTACTTCAAAACTGATGTGGTCAATATTATGAGGAAACGAGAGTTATAAAAGAATCGCCTTTTTCGGACTTCCCTGCTCTTCCATAGACAGTATAGCATCTGTTTCCTTGGAATCTTTTAGTATTTCCTCAAGCATCTTGAGGACAATATCAATAAAAGAGGTCAAAAAATATAATACAAGCAGCGTACCTTTTTTTTTCCTGTCATTTTTGAGCAGCGAGTTTACTCGTCTTTCTCCGCAGGTTCAAGTTAAAGTACCTTTGATAGTCACACACACACACACACACACACACACTAGGTGTGGTTAAATTACCCTCTGCATTTGACCCATCCCCTTGTTCCACCCCCTGGGAGGTGAGGGGAACAGTGAGCAGCAGCAGTGGCAGCGCTCGGGATTCATTTTGGTGATATAACCCCCAATTCCAACCCTTGATGCTGAGTGCCAAGGAGGGAGGTATTTTTATAGTCTTTGGTATAACTCAGCAGGGGTTTGAACTCACAACCTACCGAACTCACGTATACTTGCCAACCTTGAAACCTCCGAATTCGAGAGATGGGGGTGGTGGGGTGGGGTGTTTGGTGGCGGGAGGTGTATATTGTGGTGTCCCGGAAGAGTTAGTTCTGCAAGGGGTTCTGGGTATTGGTTCTGTTGTGTTTATGTTGTGTTACGGTGCGGATGTTCTCCCGAAATATATTTGTCATTCTTGTTTGGTGTGGTTTCACAATATGGCGCGTATTTGTAACAGTGTTAAAGTTATTTATACGGCCACGCTCAGTGTGACCTGTATGGCTGTTGATCAAGTATTCGCTGCATTCGCTTAGTGTGTGCGTAAAAGCAGCACATAACATGTGGCTGGGCCGACATGCTGTTAGTATGGAGGTAAAGTGGACGTGACGACAGGTTGTAGATGACGCTAAAGGCAGTGCCTTTAAGGCACGCCCCAATATTGTTGTCTGGATGGAATTCGGGGGAAATCCAGAAGAATCGTCACCCGGAAAAATCGTGAGGGTTAGCAAGTATGACTTAAGGATGGACACTCTAACCGCAAGGCCACTGACCAGGTTTTGACTGAGTCTTTCTCTCCTCGAAGGTACTTTGGATTTTGGCTTGAGTCTTACTAAATTTTTTCCATCCAAACTTAAACCAAAACCCTTCTCAGAAGTGAGAATCATGAAAATCATTGCTGCAAACTACACTCCTCGTGCTTGGTCTTTCTCTTTTTGCGTGAATCAAATTGACTGGAGAGGTCAATATACTTTTCTCATATTCCCATCATTTGGAAATGTATTCAGTGTAATCCCTCGAGCTAGACGTGAATGTGAGTACATTTTTATTTATTACTAACAAACTACAAACCAAGGAAGCAAGCAAAAGGCACGCACGAGGGCGGAGAACAAACTTGACTACAAAGACTAGCACAAAGGCTTTACACTTTAAACATGAAACAAAACATTTGCACTATGGCATAAAGAAAACCAAAAACTTACTGTGACATGATCATGAGGGAAACAGCCTGGCTTGGCATGAAGGGGTTGAGGAATATGGAAAGTTGCCAGGCCGACTACCTGGTAACTGTGGCTTAAATAATAGCTATGATAATTAACAACAGGTGTGAGGGCTGAGGACAGGGGTGTGACATGAGGTGAAACTAATTAGTTGTTATGGTGATAAAACAAACAAGGAATTGCAAACATACGAACCGATTGTCCAAAAAACAAAAACAAACATGACCAAAACAAAACCTGATCTCATGGGCGTGACAGTTGCATTGCTACAACCTGCAAAAATGCATCTTGCAGACATATTTGATAATTCCTTCAAATTCTGTGCAAAACTAAATTGATTCAGGATGAAGATGCCACCAAAACATATACTACGGAAAATGAAATTGCCTCTAGTCTTCTATAGGTGATGTCAGTAGACTTGCCCACATTTTGAGCTGGAACCAGGCGTTCCAAAATGTCATTAGAAAACAAGCCTAGAATCACTACTGTGTCTATTTGAGGGAAATATTACCTGTAAACATAATGTTTTGGTCCAGAAATACAAGATAAGTGCCAATGTTGTCAGCATTGTACACAATGAATCTATGAATCTCAAAATTGTGCTCAAGGGCACCTCTGTAGTGTTCAGAAAGACTACACACACCCAAAGTCTAGAAGGCAAATCGGATGATGTCACCGTGAAAAGGTCCATTGCAGAAAGGAAGCAAAAAACAATTTCAGTGAAAGCAATGTTCACTCGACAGACTGCTCCCAACGCAAGTTACTGTAAGTTTGACAGTCATTTGCAACAGGAGAATGTTTGTGTCCGGTTCCCAACCACAAGTGAGACTTTTCCAAGAGTGTGTCAAAATGGTGCATTTTGAAGCCCAAAATACTGTCAATCCACACCGCCATTCCTTTTCGTAAACCAGATGTATCTTGCGTTCAAACCAAACCAAAGCACTCTGTTGACTTCCATTGATCGTGTTTTGGAGCATTTGTCGGACGTATCTCAAAAAGGTTTGTCGATTAGGATTGTCACAACTAAAGACATGGATTGCAGCGGTTTAGCTGTGAAGAATTGTCAGATTTATGAGACAGAGTTAAGGTCTGAATGGCGTAATAAGCCACAAAAAAGACAACAGTTGGAAAAATATTGTATTTCCTTGCGGTTTGATTGTCATGTCAAAAAAAACCATGGTTGTAAAAGTTCAAATAAAATTTAATGGAACACTGTCATCAATAAACCATTTTATCTTACCTGTTGGGTACTACATCCTGCATCGGCGACCTCAGGAAACGGAACCATCCGATGCCATGCTCGGCGCCATGGCGCTATGTGAACTTGTCCCTGGATGGGCCAGCATGGCCCAAGTGAGTCATCAACAAGCTATCTGGGACCGCAAGCTGGCAGTCCTCCTGGGAACAACCAGCATGTTAGGACACAATAGTAGTAAAGGATCTGTCCCGAAGCCAGGATACATTGCAAGCTGTTTTCAATTAGTGTCAGTGTTGGTCGACCACATCATTTCAAGTAAATTTAACTATAGAAAGAAGCCATAATGTTTGGTTTTGCAAAACCATCTCTGGTCATTGGTGGGAGCTGCAGTCAAAATTCCTTTCCCTTGTGTTACATCTATCCTTTCGTCTGCAGTCTTTAACGGTGATGTAACGCAGTAACAGGTAATAGAACACTTGAGCCCAGTGTCAAATATAAATAAGCCAGTAGATAATACAAGATAGCCAAGCTGAAGCACAAAGAAAAGTATGTCAGTGAAACGCAATAGGACTTGAAAGACCTACAAGAGAAGTCACACAGATTTGATAATGTCGGTACTTGAGCTTAAACATCTTGGGAAGGCATTATTTGTCCATTAGCTAGCTAACAGGTTACTTATTGGTTCATAGACACTGACATTAAATGTTAGGACTAGAGAGCCAGAACTCCTGTTTCTTCCCCTCTGTACATGATCCACGGCTTTCGGTGGCCGTTATGTAGGGTTTGCGTAAACCAACAGAAAATCTGGTTGATACAATGTATCCCGTTTTCACACACACAAACTAGAAACATACTGAGAGCAACAACCTCTGGCAGAACCTATCTCCCAACAGAAAAGTATCCTTTTGAAAAAAATCCTGAATCCAAACAGTGATTCGGATCATCTCCAACATGTAATCACTTGTTCCTTATCCCATTTTCTGAAAGTTTCATCAACATTCACCTGTAGAGCTTTGTTGCAAAAGTAACTACCGAATTAACTAACTAACTAGCTTACTTACAGACAAAAAAAAAAAACAGCAACAAGGGATTACTCTTTACATCGTTCCCAGCACCCGGGCACTTTTGTTTTATAGGTAGAGGCAGGCACCTCTAACATACAAACAAGGAGAAATTCTACCTTGTAACATAAAGGTAAGTTAACATAGTGAAAGTATGTAACAGTTAATTGGTATATAAATTTATAATCCTTAGATTCAACTACATCAATCTGTGTTTGCCTTACGGAATATACCGTATTTTTTGGAGTATAAGTCGCTCCGGAGTATAAATCGCACCTGCCGAAAATGCATAAAATAGAAGGAAAAAAAGATATATGGTGTTGTGGTTTGTGCTGCCCTTTGAGACACTAGTGATTTAGGGCTATATAAATAAACATTGATTGATTGATTGATTGATTGATTGATTGATTGATTGATTGATTGATTGATTGATTGATTGATTGATTGATTGATTGATTGATATGTAAGCCGCAATGAAGTATAAGTCACATTTTTTGGGGGAAATTTATTTGATAAAATCCAACACCAAGAATAGACATTTGAAAGGCTATTTAAAATAAATAAAGAATAGTGAACAACAGGCTGAATAAGTGTACGTTATATGACGCATAAATAACCAACTGAGAAGGTGCCTGGTATGTTAACGTAACATATTATTGTAAGAGTCATTCAAATAACTATAACATACAGAACATGCTATACGTTTACCAAACAATCTGTCACTCCTAATCGCTAAATCCCATGAAATATTATACGTCTAGTCTCTTACGTAAATTAGCTAAATAATATTATTTGATATTTTACGGTAATGTGTTAATAATTTCACACATAAGTCACTCCTGAGTATGAGTCGCACCCCTGGCCAAACTATGAAAAAAACTGTGATTTATAGTCCGAAAAATATGGTAGGCATCGATCCAACATCAGGAAATCGATCAATGTTATCGATACTACAAAAAGAAAAACAATGGATTCAAGAAAGGCAGACATTATATGAACTTTAACACTTTCAATGATAAGTATATTAAACATTATTTAAGTATGTCTGCCTGTCTTTGGCGTCATCGCTATCAGTCGGCAAAACAAGAATGGCGGATAACTATGATGGTCGAGAAAGGTCACAACAAATGCAAACGCGACAAGACGATAGCATAACTTATAGTACAAAAACTTTCAGCTACAGAAAAATTGCAAATGCCACAACAAAGACAAACGACACAACACAATAACATAAAGCCGTAGCACAACTTTAAGCCACAAAGGACGCGACGGACACTACAGAGGTGACAGTAATGTGGCACATTACGGCGAGGGACCAATTTCCTGAACATCGTATATTCGTATTACTGACAAAGTAAAATAAAGTTATGATGACTGAAAAAGTTGTCACACCTCTTACTTTTCCAACTTTGTTCATTACACCGTTTTCAACTACTGTATCTGTCTCAGGAAGTTGTTGAGTTGCCGAAACTTCTTCAATGTCACTTCTGTTCTGTTTTTATATTGTTGTGTTTTGGCATGTAGTGGTTGTGTTACGGCTTTGTGTTATATTGTTGTGGCATTTAGATTAGATTAGATTAGATGCTACTTTATTTATTCCGTCAGGAGAATTCCTTCAGGAAAATTTTCAGCACAATCCCATTCAAGATCAGACAAACATTACAGGGAGACAGAACAGGATCGCTGACGGGTCTGCCGGCTTCCAGCGCCCCTTACAAAAAAGATGAGATACAGGTAAACGGGGTGGTAATGGGGGAAAAAAATAGAAGATTAAAATAAAATAAAAGTAAAAAATCGGTCTTAGCCTGGGCCCTGGAGAGGGGGTGCAGACTGAGGCCAAGGGAAAAAAACAACTCATAGCCATAGTACACATCTTTCTTACATGTGTGTAAGAGGGAAACATCAAACATCAAAGAACACAGAGGACATTAAAGACATTAAAGCAGCAGACACAACCAGACACTTCTACATTCAGCTATGAATAAAAACTAAAAGAAACATATACACTGTGGTGGCCTCGGCGGTGTTCCATGCCATCGTCCGCTGGGGTGGAGGGAGCTTGGCCAGAGACAGGAGCAGACCCAACAAAGCAACCAAGACAGCCGACTCCACTCTCGGCCAGTGTCCAGTCCGAATGGATGAGCGAGGATACGTCCAAGGTGACTGAGGTGTACGACACCTGCTCACCCAGCCAAAACACCGCGAAGCCTCTCCTTTCCCAGCGCTCAGCGCAAGCTCCGCAGCCCTGTCCCCTCATCCGCACCTCTTCCAGTGCCTCCAAACCGACTCCGGTGTGGCAGACACCCAGCAGCTGGTCTCCATGGCCAAAAGGCTCCGGGGAGGCAGATCCAGAAGTCCACAAAAAAGCACCACAGAGGTCACGAAAGTGCCACACCTTGTCACACAGTCCCAAAGGGTCCCGGACCAAAAGGCAAAAAAATATAACACATGAAAACAAGAGGGAAACACAAAAGGATGACACAAGAGCAAAGAGCTCCTGCCAACAGCAGCCACTACAGCAGCGCCATCTTGGGAAAATAAAATAAAATTAAAAAAATAGATAAATAAATAAAAAATTGTTGTGACTCTTCCCTGCGATTGTAGCTGTTTATTAAAGTGAGAGCAGTGGCAGGTCAAACCACTGCTCGTTTAGCCTGCAGAGATTCGGTGGCTCCTAATTTTCTATATTAACCTATTTCGTATTTCTATATAAAAAACAACAGTAAACATAGCAGGTAAACCTATTCTTAATTTGCTAATAATATTGTATTATTTATGTTGAAAAACAAAAGCAAAAGTTGCAGGTGAATGTACTGGTAAAATGTTTGTGACTGTACTTTTAATGAACATTTCTGGAATATTAAAAATGAGAGGAGGAAGTGTTTCCTCTTGTTGATTCAACCTAAAATGTTGGTTGCACTTTATTCAAATAATATGGGAATGCATTGGTTATCAATTGTCGTTTACCTGCTTCATTTATACCTAATTCCCTTATAAATAAATGAAATAAAAATATAGGAAACTTCACCTGCATTGTCTAGTATCCACTAATTATTTCACAGTCACAATGGTTGATTTATTTATTTATTTTTTGCTAAAAAGTTATTGAATCCATTTCAACTCACTGAATCGTTTCAGATTGTATCGTTCTAAAAAAAAATCCCTGGGAACCAATTGGAAAGCCCAAATTCTGAATTCTGAATAAAATTAATTGTTATACCCCTATTTTTTAAACTAAGTTGCTAACTAACTAACAGGCAGAGACACAGCGAACAGTGAATACATTATCTCCTGGCAGAGGTAATAATAGTGTGTTTAGAACTGAAGTAAAGTGTCACGGCCCGGGCGCACGTCTGTGCACATTCATGTGTGTGCTGCGCGGAGCACACTTCCAGGATCGCGCCAGGCGCGTGTCGGTCCGGCGGTAGCAAGCGGCTGCCATCATTCACCAGCAATCAGCGCACCTGTGGCTGATCAGAAGACCTGCCGTCATAGGCCTGCACAACCTACTATCCCACGCCAGAACGTAGCTACCTGTCCTGTACAGTAAGCCAAACCAGTCTAGCTCTATGCATACCCTCTCTCTGTGCTTATTCCCCTCCTTGTTGATTTGTCTCATGTCTTTCTTCTCAATCCAGCAGCCTCACTCCGTTCCCGCGTTACGAGTTGTGTGTTTCGTCTCCCCGCGTTCCCTCTGCTTCCCCAACTGCCTCTTGGACACGGACCTTCGTCGCCTCGCTATAGCCCCCGACTTCCTGCCTGCTCACGGACCTCCGAGCTCTGTCTTGTCCCTCTTGATCCTCCGCCTCTCGCTCAACACTACCGGTAATACAGCTAATCACCACACATAGTTTCACACACACCCATTTTGGATTTAGTCACATGCCATTCCCTTGTTTGTGTATATTACTTTTTGTTATATACGGTGGGGCAAAAAAGTATTTAGTCAGCCACCGATTGTGCAAGTTCTCCCACTTAAAATGATGACAGAGGTCTGTAATTTTCATCATAGGTACACTTCAACTGTGAGAAACAGAATGTGAAAAAAAAATCCAAGAATTCACATTGTAGGAAGTTTAAATAATTTATTTGTAAATTATGGTGGAAAATAAGTATTAGGTTACCCATTCAAAGCTCTCACTGATGGAAGGAGGTTTCGGCTCCATTCATTCTTTCCTTAACATGGATCAATCGTCCTTTCCCCTTAGCAGAAAAGCAGCCCCAAAGCATGATGTTTCCACCCCCATGCTTCACAGTAGGTATGGTGTTCTTGGGATGCAACTCAGTATTCATCTTCCTCCAAACACAACGAGTTGAGTATATCCCAAAATGGATACATGGATGATACAGCAGAGGATTGGGGGAATGTCATGTGGTCAGATGAAACCAAAATATAACTTTTTGGTATAAACTAAACTCGTCCTGTTTTGGAGGAAGAAGATTACTGAGTTGCATCCAAAGAACACCATACTTACTATGAAGCATGGGGGTGGAAAAATCATGCTTTGGGGCTGTTTTTCTACTAAATGGAAAAGGACGATTGATCCGTATTTAGGAAAGAATGAATGGGATAATGTATCGTAAGATTTTGAGCCAAAACCTCCTTCCATCAATGAGAGCTTTGAATGGTTGACCAAATACTTATTTTCCACCATAATTTACAAATAAATTCTTTAAAATTCCTACAATGTGAATTCTGTCTGTGCCGTTTCCTCATCCTGTACACATAACATATAGACTCCTGAAGTATTTATATTTGTTGTATTTCTATTACTTTTTAGTTATGTGTATAAGGGAAAAATATTACACGCCTCTTAGTCTGATGAACTAATTTCCACACCATCAATCAGTTCCAACAGTTTTAATCATGGCGACAACAGACATTGTGTTGAAAAAGTACTTATCTGACAGTATCAATCAAAACTGAACATTATTATCCTTGGAAAGGGCAATTAAAAAAAATTTAAAAAATCAATTGAATGTCAAGTATGTAAAAGGTGTCATATTCGGAATGAAGCATCCAGTCAGAAGTTGCATGACTGAGAGACAGGTGGCGGCACATGTGGTTGCAGGTCACGTCCCCTGCGACGGCATGCACCAAGAGAACGAGCCAATGATCTTTCGTCGCCCAGATGTACGGCGTCCCGGAGGTGATCAGAGCCGTGACCTGACACTCCAATGTCCCAGCATGCTCGGCAGATGTGGGTCAACCGACATCTGTTTCTCAGCGCGGCTCTGGCTCAGCTCGGCACGACCAAACCCTGATGCCATATTCATCCTAATAACCACTCCCATAATCACCAGGGATTATTCTAATATTAGTGTGCACACGCACAGGGACTGCTCTGATTAAGGTATAGTCAGTGCGCCATATGTTTTTTTTAGGGCTTTTTGGGGGGGATTTGTATGTTTTCAGCCCCTCGGTGAAAAGCCTTGAAAAAGCCAGCTTAGGGCGGACTAAAGAGTCCCTGCATAAGTAATATTGGAAAATAGCCTAGAAAGGGAAGGCGTGGCGCAGGTGGTCCAACTACAACAAAGCTTCAAGTTGCTGTCACATGAAGTACTAGGAATACAGTGCAAACAAGAAGAAAATGTAGAGTGCGATGCAAGATCTAATGTTACAGTTTTACTTAGTAAATGCCCAGACTCCCAAAAAAGTCGGTATTTGTTGTTGGTTCTCCTGAACGGCAAAACTTTGAGTAAGTGTTTTGAGTTAAGAGCTCTGTCACCACTTAAGTAGAGTTGTGTGAGCTGTGGTAATACTGTAATTGTATTTATTTCCGTTATGAATTGTGTGCGGTGGTTACTGTTAAAATTGGCATTGTTGCTTTGTTTTGTTGTCTGTGTGTGCGGCAATATTTATTATGTATTGCTTTTTTTTTGTTGCGTTTTACTTTTGTAGCTGTTTGTAGAAGTGGCGCCACTGAAGTGGCAACTGGTTGCATCAGCTCTGTGCTCTTTTAATATATTTATGTCTTTTGTTAGAGTTAAAGTTAAAGTACCACTGATAGTCACACACACACACTAGGTGTGGTGAAATTACCCTCTGCATTTGATCCATCCCCTTGTTCCACCTCCTGGGAGGTGAGGGGAGCAGTGAGCAGCAGCGGTGGCCACGCTCGGAAAACTTTTTGGTGATTTAACCCCTAATTTCAACCCTTGATACTGAGTGCCAAGCTGGGAGGTAATGGTTCCCATTTTCAATCAATCAATGTTTACTTATATAACCCTAAATCTAAAGTGTCTCAAAGGGCTGCACAAACCACAACGACATCCTCGGTACAGAGCCAACATAAGGGCAAGGTAAAACTCATCCCAGTGGGACGTCGGTGACAGTGACTATGATGACTATGAGAAACTTTGGAGAGGACCGCATATGTGGGCAATCCCCCGACCCACAACTCCCAGGGATTCTCAAACTGTGGTACATGTACCACTAGTGGTACACGGGATCCATCGAGTGGTACGCCCCAAAACAATCACTTGATTAAAGTATTGTGCTTTATTTCTTTAATATTCAAACACAGTGAAGTGAAGTGAAGTGAATTATATCATATAGCGCTTTTTCTCTAGTGATTCAAAGCACTTTACATAGTGAAACCCAATATCTAAGTTACATTTAAAGCAGTGTGGGTGCCACTGGGAGCAGTTGGGTAAAGTGTCTTGCCCAAGGACACAACGACAGTGACTAGGATGGCGGAATTGGGGATCGAACCTGGAACCCTCAAGTTGCTGGCACGACCACTCTACCAACCGAGCTATACCGCCCCAGTGTTACTGTTCAAACTTTGTGTAATGTTACAGTCACCAAAAATAAAAAATATACTTGTTATATAAAACCTCTGCCTTGTTTTAATACATACTGGGGTCTACTACGCTACTGTATTTTAATGTTGGCCATTATGGTGGTACATGGAAAGTCAAGTTAAGTTAAAGTACCAATGATTGTCACACACACACTAAGTGTGGTGACATTTGTCCTCTGCATTTGACCCATCCCCTGGATCACCCCCCTGGGAAGTGAGGGGAGCAGTGGGCTGCAACGGTGCCGCGCCCGGGAAACATTTATGGTGATTTAACCCCCAAATCCAACCCTTGATGCTGAGTGCCAAGCAGGGAGGTAATGGGTCCCATTATTTTAATAGTCAGTGACGTGCGGTGAGGTTCATGGCTGGTGAGGCACTGACTTCATCACAGTCAGATTTATAAACACATTAACCCTATAGAGTATCTTATTCACCATTTGATTGGCAGCAGTTAACGGGTTATGTTTAAAAGCTCATACCAGCATTCTTCCCTACTTGGCACTCAGCATCAAGGGTTGGAATTGGGGGTTAAATCACCAAAAATGATTCCTGGCCGCTGCTGCTCACTGCTCCCCTCACCTCCCAGGGGGTGAACAAGGGGATGGGTCAAATGCAGAGGACAAATTTCCCCAGACCTAGTGTGTGTGACAATCATTGGTACTTTAACTTAACGTAGCAGGTACTTTAGCTAATATAGTATAGTATAAATAAATTACACCTATTAATATCATTATTAGCGATAATACTGATAACATTAACAATATTAAATAATCACATGTATGTAGAAAATAACAAACACGACAGTACACAGGTGTAACCGCGCTCCAGCGTTAGTGTTCATTCATTGTCTTAACTGTAGCATAAAAAATGCAGATGGCCTTAAAACGCCACAATACTCAGTCACCATATTTAAGTAACCAAAATAAAGACTCGACATAAATATAAATTCAATCAGATCAGAAACATTGGAGGAAACGGGATTAAAACCCGATGCTAACCGCCCATAGGAAATATATGGGTACGGCTAGTAGCTACTATTAGCAAACATATTCACTTACCTACTCGGCTTAATATCTCAACATCGACACACTCTTTCGTCGCAACTCAGCGCTGATGGTCGACACCTATAAGTTTACAATTAGTTGTAAAATGTTGGACGGTTGTTTTTACGATATGCAGGCAAACAACAACTTTAAAACATACCGGCTTCAGATGTCCCCAGGCCTAGCCGAGTAGTGCAAGAATGATCTCTGGGATCACTAGCGCTCTCTACCGCCAGGAGGCCGGAGAACAGGAGCCTCACATAGTCCGTCTTCGGAGCCGTTCTATGATTGCCCAGCACAAGAAATACGTTACACACATACAGTTGTTGACAAAATACACTGTACATTTTATACCTCAGCTAACTAAACTATGGAAATGTATAATATAATTCATATAGCAATACGGTCTCACTGCACAGCAGCCAGCAGTTAGCCGAGTCATTGCGCAATCCACGGGGATGCTCAGCTGGCTGTGACTCACCGCAAGTAATTCTCAGTATTTGAACGGCAAATGTGAAAATGAAGCGATTTTGAATAAAAAATTATTTAAAACTGGTGAAGTTAAATGGAAAATAACTTAATAGTATAATCACTGGATACATGCAACAATCCATCCATCCATCCATCCATCATCTTCCGTTTATCCGAGGTCGGGTCGCGGGGGCAGCAGCCTAAGCAGGGAAGCCCAGACTTCCCTATCTCCAGCCACTTCGTCTAGCTCTTCCCGGGGGATCCCGAGGCGTTCCCAGGCCAGCCGGGAGACATAGTCTTCCCAACGTGTCCTGGGTCTTCCCCGTGGCCTCCTACCAGCTGGACGTGCCCTAAACACATCCCTAGGGAGGCGTTCGGGTGGCATCCTGACCAGATGCCCGAACCACTTCATCTGGCTCCTCTCGATGTGGAGGAGCAGCGGCTTTACGTTGAGCTCCTCCCGGATGGCAGAGCTTCTCACCCTATCTCTAAGGGAGAGCCCCGCCACCCGGCGGAGGAAACTCATTTCGTCCGCTTGTACCCGTGATCTTATCCTTTCGGTCATGACCCAAAGCTCATGACCATAGGTGAGGATGGGAACGTAGATCGACCGGTAAATTGAGAACTTTGCCTTCCGGCTCAGCTCCCTCTTCACCACAACGGATCGATACAACGTCCGCATTACTGAAGACGCCGCACCGATCCGCCTGTCGATCTCACGATCCACTCTTCCCCCACTCGTGAACAAGACTCCTAGGTACTTGAACTCCTCCACTCGGGGCAGGGTCTCCTCCCCAACCCGGAGATGGCACTCCACCCTTTTCCGGGAGAGAACCATGGACTCGGACTTGGAGGTGCTGATTCTCATTCCGGTCGCTTCACACTCGGCTACGAACCGATCCAGTGAGAGCTGAAGATCCCGGCCAGATGAAGCCATCAGGACTACATCATCTGCAAAAAGCAGGGACCTAATCCCGTGGCCACCAAACCGGAACCCCTCAACGCCTTGGCTGCGCCTAGAAATTCTGTCCATAAAAGTTATGAACAGAATCGGTGACAAAGGACAGCCTTGCCGGAGTCCAACCCTCACTGGAAACGTGTCCGACTTACTGCCAGCAATGCGGACCAAGCTCTGGCACTGATCATACAGGGATCGGACTGCCACAATAAGACATTCCGATACCCCATACTCTCTGAGCACTCCCCACAGGACTTCCCGAGGGACACGGTCGAATGCCTTCTCCAAGTCCACAAAGCACATGTAGACTGGTTGGGCAAACTCCCATGCACCCTCAAGAACCCTGCCGAGAGTATAGAGCTGGTCCACAGTTCCACGACCAGGACGAAAACCACACTGTTCCTCCTGAATCCGAGGTTCGACTATCCGGCGAAGCCTCCTCTCCAGTACACCTGAATAAACCTTACCGGGAAGGCTGAGGAGTGTGATCCCACGATAGTTGGAACGCACCCTCCGGTCCCCCTTCTTAAAGAGAGGGGCCACCACCCCGGTCTGCCAATCCAGAGGTACCGCCCCCGATGTCCACGCGATGCTGCAGAGTCTTGTCAACCAAGACAGCCCCACAGCATCCAGAGCCTTAAGGAACTCCGGGCGGATCTCATCCACCCCCGGGGCCTTGCCGCCGAGGAGCTTTTTAACTACCTCAGCGACCTCAGCCCCAGAAATAGGAGAGTCCACTACAGATTCCCCAGGCACCGCTTCCTCAAAGAAAGACGTGTTGGTGGGATTGAGGAGGTCTTCAAAGTATTCCCTCCACCGATCCACAACATCCGCAGTCGAAGTCAGCAGAACACCATCCGCACCATACACGGTGTTGATAGTGCACTGCTTCCCCTTCCTGAGGCGCCGTATGGTGGTCCAGAATCGCTTCGAAGCCGTCCGGAAGTCGTTTTCCATGGCTTCCCCGAACTCTTCCCATGTCCGAGTTTTTGCCTCTGCGACCGCTAAAGCTGCACACCGCTTGGCCCGTCGGTACCCGTCCACTGCCTCCGGAGTCCTATGAGCCAAAAGAACCCGATAGGACTCCTTCTTCAGCTTGACGGCATCCCTCACTGCTGGTGTCCACCAACGGGTTCTGGGATTACCGCCACAACAGGCACCAACAACCTTGCGGCCACAGCTCCAATCAGCCGCCTCGACAATAGAGGTTCGGAACATGGTCCACTCGGACTCAATGTCCCGCACCTCCCTCGTGACATGTTCAAAGTTCTCCCGGAGGTGTGAATTGAAACTCTCTCTGACAGGAGACTCTGCCAGACGTTCCCAGCAGACCCTCACAATGCGCTTGGGCCTGCCAGGTCTGTCCGGCATCCTCCCCCACCATCGCAGCCAACTCACCACCGATCGGTAGAAAGCTCCGCCCCTCTCTTCACCCGAGTGTCCAAAACATAAGGACGCAAATCCGATGACACAACTACAAAGTCGATCATGGAACTGCGGCCTAGGGTGTCCTGGTGCCAAGTGCACATATGGACACCCTTATGTTTGAACATGGTGTTTGTTATGGACAATCCGTGATGAGCACAAAAGTCCAATAACAAAACACCACTCGGGTTTAGATCCGGGCGACCATTCTTCCCAATCACGCCTCTCCAGGTTTCACTGTCGTTGCCAACATGAGCGTTGAAGTCTCCCAGTAGGACAAGGGAATCACCCGGAGAAGCACTTTCCAGTACTCCCTCGAGTGTACCCACAAAGGGTGGGTATTCTGAACTGCTGTTTGGTGCGTAAGCACAAACAACAGTCAGGACCCGTCCCCCCACCCGAAGGCGAAGGGAAGCTACCCTCTCGTCCACTGGGTTGAACTCAAACGTGCAGGCTTTGAGCCGGGGGGCAACGAGAATTGCCACCCCAGCCCGTCGCCTCTCACTGCCGGCAACGCCAGAGTGGAAGAGGGTCCAGTCCCTCTCGAGAGAACTGGTTCCAGAGCCCTTGCTGTGCGTCGAGGTGAGTCCGACTATATCTAGCCGGAACTTCTCTACCTCGCGCACTAGCTCAGGCTCCTTCCCCCCCAGTGAGGTGACGTTCCACGTCCCAAGAGCTAGCTTCTGTAGCCGAGGATCGGACCGCCAAGTGCCCTGCCTTCGGCTGCCGCCCAGCTCACAATGCACCCGACCTCTATGGCCCCTCCTATGAGTGGTGAGCCCATTGGAGGGATGACCCACGTTGCCTCTTCGGGCTGTGCCCGGCCGGGCCCCATGGGGACAGGCCCGACCACCAGGCGCTCGCCATCGTGCCCCAACTCCGGGCCTGGCTCCAGAGCGGGGCCCCGGTGAACCACATACAACAATATATATATATATTTTTTTTTTTCTTTTTACATTTTTTTCTTTCCATGATGCCTCACCTGCCGCCCCTGACTGCACGTCACTGTTAATAGTCTTTGGTATGACTCGGCCTGGTTTCAACTCACAACCTACCTATGTTTGGGTGGACACTCTAACCCGGGGGTCGGGAAGCTTTTTGGCTGAGAGAGCCATGAAAGACAAATATTTTAAAATGTATTTCCGTGAGAGCCATGAAATATGTTTAAGACTGAAAACTACTGTCAGGTTCAACCACTGATGACATCTATTAAGCAGACAAGAAGCAAGGAATTAAACAGAGACTGGATTCAATTTAGCTCAATGAGTAGAAACATGCGGACCTGTACCCTTGTACAGTGTCGTCCCACACTCTGACAAGAGAATTTTACGCCTCCTCTTCTATTTGGACTTTCCCTGATTACAACAACTAAATGCATGCATCTCTTATTCTTTTTAATAACATTGTTATTCTGAAGGTAACCAATAATAAATAAAGTACTTTTGACAATTTAATGCAACTTCTTGAACAGGTGCGATAGAAACGGATGGATGGATTAAAATGCATGAAAATTTTTTATATTTTGAAAGTTATTTTGAACACTGTGATTACCAGCGGAATTATTAATTACTTATCACATTACGCAATGTCAGCTAAGATTTATCTGAGAGCTAGGTGCGGTCATCAAAAGAGCCACATCTGGCTCGAGAGCCATAGGTTCCCTACCCCTGCTCTAACCACCAGGCCACTGAGTAGGTGTAAGCGTTTTTTATTTTGAGGTGGTCCTCGGTGAAACAAGTTTGAGAACCACTACCTAGGCAGGTATTTTTTAGGGGGACACTACGCACAGACATTCCTTGCCTTGGCTTCTTCCGTCTCCTCAATGCAACGATGAGCATAATGACCGCACAACAAGACCAAGAAGAAAGAAAAAAAAGACACTGCAGGGGGGGCTGCCAGGACACGCCCACAGCAAGTCTGGAGGATTCCAATATGAGAGGAAAAGATGATGAATAGATGATTCAACTTTGGGGGCGGGGGGTAGGGGGGGGGGGGGGCAGGAGCATGCGTCTGTAAAGTTACATGACGTGTTGGACACATAAAGGTTCTCTGAAAGAACATATTAGGACACCTTCCTGCATTACCTTCTTTTTTATGTTCTGTATGAAATCATTTGTCTTCGGCTTCCCTTTTTACCCCTAAGAGGTCTATTTGTGGAAGTCATGGCCCGCTGGTGTTTACGACTCTCCCTGGCCCCTACTGCTGGTGTTTTCAGCCCCCCCCCCCAACACACACACACATACAAACATGAACACAGTTGGCCCTTAACTGCTGACACTCAACTTCATTCCGAGCTCCAGCTGCATCTGCTGTCACCATGGAGACCTTGTTTATTACTTAACGCCCCCCCCCCCTCGTGCACAAACACACAAGGCTGCAGGGATGGCAGACTGCAGACTCCCCCTGTGTTTGATTTGGTGTTATAAGGCCCATCGGATCACAGCCCCCCAGCAAGCCCAGACCCATATGCACAAACACACGCACGGAGGCAGCAGTTGGCCTAAATCAGGGGTTTCAAACACGCGGCCCGCGAGATCTTATTTTCCGGCCCGCACCTTAATATGGTAATTTAATGTTGGTGCGGCCCGTGAGATTTATATGAATGGCGCTTTACAACGTCATACTTATATACCCTCGATTTTTCCGTGAGACTCCCAATTTTCAGTGCCCCTCCAGGGGTATTCATTCATTTGGGGAATTTTACCCAAACAACAAATATTAAGGGAGCACTGCCTTTAGCGTCCTATACAACCTGTACAAACAGCGTTCCAGCCCAGCCACATGTTGAATGGCTTCTGTAGACGCCATAAGCGACTGCAACACATAGTTGATCGACAGCCATGTTGAGGGTGGCCGTATAAACAACTTTAACACTGATACAAATATGCGCCACACTGTGAACCCACACCAAACAAGATTGAGAAACACATTTTGGGAGAACATCCGCACCATAACACAACATAAACACAAAAGAACAAATACCCAGAATCCCATGCAGCCTTAACTCTTTCGGGTTACAATATGCACCCCCACCACCCACAACCCCACCCCCTATTGTATTTTTTTAAAGAAATATTTGCTTGCGGCGCAGCCTCCCTCAGTTTCTGCATCCAGTGGCCCCCAGGTAAATTGAGTTTGAGACCCCAGGCCTAAAGGGATGAAGCAGCAGCAGGGCCTGTGCGTAAGACACAAGCGCCATAAGCGGCGCACTACCTAATCACCTCCAGGCTGGTCTGGATAATGACATTCGGAAAAGGCTTGGACTGGGCCCGGTTAAAAAGGCAGGTCTGCATACCAAGCCTCTTATCTGGTTTGCCAATCCAGAAAATTAAAAGGTAAACCGCAATGAAATGCTCCGCCATATGTAGGACTGGAAGGCCACGACAAGGTGTTTCACCACCGGTCAAGTGTGTTATGCAACATGTGAGAGCCTGCTAATCTCGCTCAACAGCCTGCTCCTCCCGGCCATGTCGAGGCCAAACACACACACACACACACACACACACACACACACGCACACGCACACGCAAACACGTCATGGCCGTCTTCGGAGCCATGCATGGCTACACACCCAGGTGGCCTTAATGGATTTAAGAGCGAGCCCGGATCCCGACCTGAGCTCTTTCGGTCTCCTGTCTCTGCATGTGACAGCGCTGCGAGACGCGTGAGAGGTCAAGACGCCGGCGAGATGGCAAAACACATCAGAGTGCTTGTAACGTAAGTGGAGCGTGGCAATGCTTGAAATGACTTGACTGTTTTTTTTTTTTCTTCAATGCAGCCCAACGCTACAAAGTACCCAGTTTGTTTGTGAGTAGTGCGGAAAAAAAGCCGTTTGGCCTAAAACTTAAACAGTACATTACTTCTGATGATAAGGTTTGTATCATCAGGCGCAATCGAACTCTGGTTCAGGTTTGACCTTAAATAACACAATGAGGATGTAAGTACAGGTGTAAAGACTGTACAAACATACATATAAACATATTGAAAATATGCATTCACGGTATAAACATTCATATACACATACTGTAAATATACAAGTACATAAATATTGTACACTCAAGCATATAATCACGTTATATCAAACATACAGTAGGGCAAAAAAGTATTTAGTAAGCCACCGATTGTGCAAGTTCTCCCACTTAAGATCGTGTCAGAGGTCTGTAATTTTCATCATAGGTACACTTCAACTGTAAGAGACAGAATGTGAAAAAAAATCCCGGAATTCACATTGTAGGAATTTTAAAGAATTTATTTGTAAGTTATAGTGGAAAATAAGTATTTGGTCAACCATTCAAAGCTCTCACTGATGGAAGGAGGTTTTGGCTCAAAATCTCACGATACATGGCCCCATTCATTCTTTCCTTAACACGGATCAATCGTCCTGTCCCCTTAACAGAAAAACAGTCCCAAAGCATGATGTTTCCACCCCCATGCTTCACAATAGGTATGGTGTTCTTGGGAAGCAACTCGGTATTCTTCTTCCTCCAAACACGACCAGTTGAGTTTATACCAAAATGGATACATGGATGATACAGCAGAGGATTGGGAGAAGGTCATGTGGTCAGATGAAACCAAAATAGAACTTTTTGGTATAAACTCAACTCGTCGTGTTTGGAGGAAGAAGATTACTGAGTTGCATCCCAATAACACCATAGCTACTGTGAAGCATGGGGGTGGAAACATCATGCTTTGGGGCTGTTTTTCTGCTAAGGGGACAGGACGATTTATCCGTGTTAAGGAAAGAATGAATGGGGCCATGTATCGTGAGATTTTGAGCCATAATCTCCTTCCATCAGTGAGAGATTTGAATGGTTGACCAAATACTTAATTTCCACTATAATTTACAAATAAATTATTTTAAATTCCTACAATGTGAATTCCTGGATTTTTTTTTCATATTCTGTCTTTCACAGTTGAAGTGTACCTATTATGAAAATTACAGACCTCTGTCATCATTTTAAGTGGGAGAACTTGCACAATCGGTGGCTGACTAAATACTTTTTTCCCCCACTGTATATTAACGTTGTTGCCCTAGGGAAAACCGGGTAACACATGGCACACTGACAAACCTTAACCCATTGTTATTATAACAATCTACAAGGTTAATATAGTTGGCTTCTCTTTCTTCCCCTCTATTTTTCTGCTTTATTTTGTATTTCAAGTTATTATTACATACACATTATATGTATTGTTGCATTTGAACAATTGTATTGTTGATAATAGAGGTAATTATTGTTATTATTGATTATCAATAGAGCTATTTCTATTGCTCCACTTGTAGTGTAATAATGTTCATTGTCATATCTGTATTATTATTTATTTCACCAACTGATTCTTTGCCATCACTTTTACCATCATATTTGTAAATATCTTGTTTGTTGATGTTGTTTTATTGTTGTTGTTAGTGTTTTTGTTGTGTTAGCTGTTGTTGTTGTCTCTTGTCTTATCACTCTCTTGTCCCCACAATTTCCCCCTCTGTCTTCTTTTTTTTCTCTCTTTCCATCCCCTTCTGTTCTGGCCCAGCTGCACCAAATAATAATATAAATCCATTTAATTAAGTCATATACAAATAAGGCAACAATGAAAATTATCCCTCACTTCTCGTTTGTAAAGTACATTTGTACAAGGAATCTACATCAACTAAAGGATTTGCCTGAGTAGCTGGACAGGACAAAAAAATAAATAAATAAATAAACAGGTGTATACAGAGGAGGCCCTTTTTCACCTTACAAGTTAGCATGTCATCTGATAGCATCTCGTTTGTCTACTTAAAGTGCACGCTCTTAACTGTAAGTCTATTTATTTTGTCAGAGTTAAGGAAGCGCTCTGCTGTTTTTAAAGACCTTCTATAAAAAAAATGCTTATAGTCATAGATCATCTCTATGACAGCACTCTGGTGTTTTGAAGAATCTGTTGCAAAAGACAGGGTTTTTTTGGACCGAACTTGCAGGCCACCAGTTGAATAGCACACATGATGATTAAGATAGTGTCAGGAAATATTGGTGACGAACCCCAAGATGCAGAGATGGCTGGCTTGATGCAGGAAAACATTATTTTAATGTCCAAAAATGTAGGGAAAACACAAACACAAAACGTACAAAAATCCTCTCGCGGGCTGGATAAAACCTGTTCAGGCCCGCGGGCCATACATTTGACACCCCTGGTTTAAGGGTATTATAATAACTAAATTTCTGGGTTTTCAAAATGATGAGCCATTTCTGGGTTGTTTTTCAATGAGTAACGCATTTCTGGGTAAAAGGCTTTTTTTTTTTTTTATTAAAAATTAACTTTCTTCTTGAAGGGAATTTTATTATGGATTAATCTCATTGACATTATTTCCAATCACACATCTTATGTATTTCAGCATGCTGTATAACATTGGTTCTCAACCTTTTTTCAGTGATGTACCCCATGTGAACATTTTTTTAATTCAAGTACCCCCTAATCAGAGCAAATCATTTTTGGTTGAAAAAAAGAGATAAAGAAGTAAAATACAGCACTATGTCATCAGTTTCTGATTTATTAAATTGTATAACAGTGCAAAATATTGCTCATTTGTAGTGGTCTTTCTTGAACTATTTGGGGAAAAAAGATATAAAAATAACAAAAAACTTGTTGAAAAATAAACAAGTGATTCAATTATGAATAAAGATTTCTACACATAGAAGTAATCATCAACTTAAAGTGCCCTCTTTGGGGATTGTAATAGAGATCCATCTGGATTCATGAACTTCATTCTAAACATTTCTTCATAAAATAAGAAATCTTTAACATCAATATTTATGGAACATGTCCACAAAAAAATCTAACTGTCAACACTGAATATTGCATCCTTGCATTTCTTTTCACAGTTTATAAACTTACATTCATATTTTGTTGAAGTATTATTCAATAAATATATTTATGAAGGATTTTTTAATTGTTGCTATTTTTAGAATATTTTTGAAAAATTTCACGTACCCCTTGGCAAACCTTCAAGTACCCCCATGGGTACGCATACCCCCATTTGAGAACCACTGCTGTATAGGACTACTATGACCATACACGGCGATTCTTGTAAAAAAAAAAAAAGTCACTCATATCTTGCTTTTCAGTATATTTTAAAGGAATACAAATAATTTTGATCAGTAGTTTGGAAGGAGTAGGACAAACCAGCAGTAAAATGTATATAATTTTTAACCAACTATTGGATCAAGGAGCGCTGCATTGTGCAACCCAATAGTTGGGTTGGGAATAAGCCAACATTGTAGTGAACATAACTCAGCTTTTGGGTTAAATAAATGTAACCCAATAGTTGGGTTATTTATCAACCAACATTGAGTTAGCATGATTCAACTTTTGGGTTAAATAATTCAACCCAATAGTTTGTTTGGGAATAACCCAACATTAAGTTATCATAACTCAACTTTTTGGTTGAATAATTCAACGCAAAAGTTGGGTTGAAAAAAATTAACCCAAAATGTTGAGTTAAAATAACTAAAATAAGGGGTTTGTCCTTTTCTGAACCAGCAGTTGGGTTAAATTGGGTTATTCTAACCCAACACTTTTTTAGTGTGTAAGAAGTAACTAAAAGGTCATGAAGTGACCTATCGGGCTAAGACGGCTAAGCTAACGTAGCATATGCTGACAGACTCCCGGCTAAGTGGCTGACATCCTGGAGCATATTGTACATGTACGCACACACCTTTCTTAGCCATGAATATACAGCCAGAGGTCGTGTCTAAGACGACCCAAAGAAGGATATACACCTTGCAGTCTGCCGTTTAATTCCCTCAGCTCAACTGACTGATGAGGACGCTCTGCGCTTGTCAATCAACTAATGGATAAATTGCCGGTCAGCATTGTAAACATGTCCGTTTCCAGCGACGTCCAGAAACCTTCGCCAAAGACAAACTAGGGAAGAAGAAAATAAAATACTGGATTCCCATTTTTATGACGCATCTGTAAAAATGGAAACATTTTGATGTGTTTGGACAAGTTTGAATCCCTGACAAGGGAGCAGACATAAATGGTAAATGGGTTATACTCGTATAGCGCTTTTCTACATTCAAGGTACTCAAAGCGCTTGGACACTATTTCAACATTCACCCATTCACACACACATTCACACACTGATGGCGGGAGCTGCCATGCAAGGCGTTAACCTTGATTGTCAATAGAAAACAGTGGTTCAAACATCATATGTACATGAGGGTCATAAAGGTTACATGTGTTTGTGGGTTTGTTTTTTGTTTGTTTTATTTTTTCTTTGTCTATTGAGAAACTATTGTGATGGTTGTATTTTATTCCTCATGCTGTCATAAATTGTATTTGTCACACTTGTTTTGCTTCAATTTGAAATGTAAAAACGTTTGAATTAAATGCAATATATCTAGGAATCATGTAAACTGTTGAATAAAAAGTTTGGAATATACTGTGAAGCATGATTCTGGAATAAACTCACCAGAATGATCAATTGTAATTTCATTGAATTGCGACTCTTCTCTTATAACTTCAATTAAAATTAATGGAATTGAATTGGAAATTTGCGATATATTCTTAATCAGTTCTGGAATTGTTGCACCAGCTTGATGCGCGCTCAAGTTGCTGTGAAGTGCACATGAGCTGGACCAGAACTAAGAACAACTATAGCCTACTTCAAAAAGATCCAGTGAAACAACATTGTAAACAAACAGATCATTTCTACTACGTGCTCTTAGATTTAAGTTACAAGCTTTAACTATGTGTGTATGTGTCATGGCCCGAGCGCACCTCAGTCCGCATTCATGTGTGCGCTGCGCTGAGCCCACCTCCAAGAGAGCGCCGGGCGTGCATCAGTCCGGCTGCAGCAATCAGCTGCAATCAATCGCCAGCAACCAGCGCACCTGTGGCTGATCAGGGGACCTGCCTTCATAAGCCTGCACAACCTGCTATCCTGTGCCAGAACGTAGCTACCTGTCCTGTACAGTAAACCAAACCAGTCTAGCTCTTTGCATACTCTCCCTCTGTGCTTCTCCCCCTCCGTGTTGATTTGTCTCGTGTTTTCTTGTCGCTCCAGCAGCCTCCCTACATTCCCGCGTTACGAGCTGTGCGTCTCATCTCCCTGCGTTCCTTTAGCTTACCCGACTGACTCTTCGATCTCGACCAGCCGCCTGGAAACATTCCTTCGACGCCCTGCTATAGCCCTGACTTCCTGCCTGCTCACGGACCTCCGAGCTCTGCCTTTTCCCTCTTGATCTTCTGCCTCTCGCTCACCACTACCGGTAACACTCAACAGCTAATCACCACACATAGTCTCACACACACACACACACACTTTGGATTCGTCACATTCCATTTCTCTTGGTTATATA
Source organism: Nerophis ophidion (assembly GCF_033978795.1). Classification (NCBI taxonomy): domain Eukaryota; kingdom Metazoa; phylum Chordata; class Actinopteri; order Syngnathiformes; family Syngnathidae; genus Nerophis; species Nerophis ophidion. The sequence continues at coordinate 64,878,898 of NC_084613.1, read as the reverse complement.
TATTATTAATTGTTATTTATATATAGTATATTATACATATGTAAATAAAACATAGAGCTTAAACTATGCCCCTCCTATCTGTATGCCCCTCCTGTCTGTGCCGTCTCGACCTCCTGTACACAACAGTATGGTAACAATCCCGCCTCCACCCATAGAGACAAAGACAGTGGATGACTGACAAGAGGCTTCATTCCGTTTATTTCTGATTCAGATTCTATTCTGTTAGATAGCTTAAGCAGTTATGGGCATATTCTCGTTAAACTCTCAGGAAATGTCAGAAATGGGGGAAATTTTGAGGCAAATCCCAATCTACTTTCGATAGCCAGGGCCTGGCGGAGGTCTGAACTCTCCAAGTGTTTTTCTAGTTTGGGACCGCGATGATGACGGAGCCTCCGTTTCCTCCCGCAATGACAGCAAGGTTTTCACAAGGCGTACTTTGATAACAACAAAAACAAATAACACAGCAGACACTCACAGGCAACCCTCTGTCAGGGCTCAGTTCTGGACTCCTGAACCGAACAAAACAATTGGTTCCAGATTGAGGCGGGCTTCTGTTCTCCCCAGGGGGATGGGTTAAATATATCACAGGAGAGAGAGAGGCAGTAATAACAGTGAAAACGGTGAGAAAGTATTTGAGAGAGCGAAACATGGAAGAAATGGACAGTGTGGGAACATTTAAAGGGAACGGATGGAGAAATAATTTGCTTAGACTGAAAAAAAATGCAACCTTGATGCGAATATTTGAATGCATGTGGGTCTTATTATAAAAGCAGCATTGACAGATTTGTCTGGTAATCCATTGGTCTCGAAGGAAACCCTCTAATTTAGCTCAGAAGTGAGGACATTTTTTGCAAGTTTTGTAAAGTTCAGCTTTGGAAAAAAATAATAGCCGAAACATATTTTCTCTGCCTGCAGACTGCCGTGACCTTCTCCTGAACACAGCTCTCCATGACGATGCAACGCTCTGCTATTTTTGGCGAGTCCCATTTGTATACGGGCGGCCACAGTGCTCAGACACTTAGTGTTGGGGGGTATGTTCGGGGACACTTTCAATCTCAGGAGTCTCTCATCCACTCTAACCTCCGAATTTAAATGATAGCGCGATTTGGAATTGGGAATTTTCATGGTAAAAAAATGACAAAAAAATAAAAAAACACCACTGAAATGGTTAATACTTCTAAACCAGAGGTCAGCAACCTTTTTGAAACCAAGAGCTACTTCTTGGGTACTGATTAATGCGAAGGGCTACCAGTTTGATACAGACTTAAATAAATTGCCAGAAAAATACATATATTTATATAAATGGGTAGTTCTGTCTGTCATTCCGTCGTACATTTTTTTTCCTTTTACGGAAGGTTTTTTGCAGATACTAAATGATGAAAAAAACACTTAATTGAACAGTTTAAAAGAGCAGAAAACACAAAAAAAATTAAAATTAAATTTTGAAAAATTGGTTTTCTTCAATTTCGACTCTTTAAAATTCAAAATTCAACCGAAAATAATGAAGAGAAAAACTAGCTAATTTGAATATTTTTTGAAAAAATACAAAAAATAATTTGTGGAACATTATTAGTAATTTTTCCTGATTAAGTTTAATTTTAGAATTTTGATGACATGTTTTAAATTGGTTAAAGTCCAATCTGCACTTTGTTATAATATAAATCAAATTGGACCAAGCTATATTTCTAACAAAGACAAATCATTATTTCTTTAAGATTTTCCAGAACAAACAATTTAAAAGAAATTCTAAAGACTTTGAAATAAGATTTAAGTTTGAAGAAATATTTCACAAATATTCTTTGTTCAAAAAAACATAAGAATTAAATTAAAATGTACTTATTATTCTTTACAATAAAAAAAAATACTTGAACATTGATTTAAATTGTCAGGAAAGAAGAGGAAGGAATTTAAAAGGCAAAATGGTATATGTGTTTAAAAATCTTAAAATCATTTTTAAGTTTGTATTTTTTCTCTAAATGTGTCTTTCTGAAAGTTATAAGAAGCAAAGGTAAAAAAAAATTATGAATTTATTAAAACAAGTGAAGACCAAGTCTTAAAAATATTTTCTTGGATTTTCAAATTCTATTTGAGTTTTGTCTCTTTTAGAATTAAAATTGTCGAGCAAAGCGAGACCAGCTTGCTAGTAAATAAATAAAATTAAAAAAATAGAGGCAGCTCACTGGTAGGTGCTGCTATTTGAACTATTTTTTAGAACAGGTCATCGGGCTACTCATCTGGTCCTTACGGGCTACCTGGTGCCCGCGGGCACCGCGTTGGTGACCCCTGTTCTAAACAATAAACGAAAGAATATAAAAATGATACCCATTACCTCCCTGCTTGGCACTCATCATCAAGGGTTGGAATTGGGGGTTAAATCACCAAAAATGATTCCCGGGCGCGGCCACCGCTGCTGCTCACTTCCCCCCTCACCTCCCAGGGGGTGATCAAGGGTGATGGGTCAAATGCAGAGGATAATTTCACCACACCTAGTGTGTGTGTGACAATCATAGGTACTCTAACTTTAACTTTAAACTCCATTGGTGTGTTTTGATTTTTATTAGTGCTTCTATTTAGCAAATGAAGAAACAACATTATAAAACCAGAAATTGAACTTATACTGTAGCAACTTTAGAAAGCACTTCACAAGTCTTTGTCCTGGCTACTCAGCACAATAAAATGCACTGTATATGCTGGGCTCGAACTGGAGTGCATTGATCAATGGGGAACTGCACTTTTTTTTAATGTGGCCCACCCTCCATGATCTTTATGTGAAACAAGAACAAACATCTATTTTCCTTTTCTGTGCATTATAAATAGTAGAACATTGCTAATATGAGGCGGCAGATAATGGGGATGCGATCTATTGCGGCAGTAAAGCGTTTTAAACCCTGAAAAAAAACACCAAAAAACTCTCAGTTTACATGCCGTGATCTGCATATTGACCAAGCTATAGCCTCATTGATATTGGAAGAGTTAACACAGAGGAACTACTTTTATGTAGTACGAACACAGTGCCTGCAGACTGTGCATAGGACCCCATGGATCGTGAGTGGCCACATTTTTGTGAGAAAAAAGGCATGTGAAACGTCAATTAGTAAGTGACAGTAGGCTTCATATGACATTTCACTAGGGGTGTGGGAAAAAATCGATTCGAATACGAATCGAATCGTTTATGTTGGGCGAATCAGAATCGATCCTCATTTTTAAAAAATCAATTTTTTTTTTTTAAATCAATCCAACAAACCACTACACAGCAATACCATAACAATGCAATCCAATTCCAAAACCAAACCTGACCCAGCAACACTCAGAACTGCAATAAACAGAGCAATTGAGAGGAGACAAACACGACACAGAACAAACCAAAAGTAATGAAACAAAAATGAATATTATCAACATCAGTATCAATATTAGTTATAATTTCAGCACAGCAGTGATTAAAAATCCGTCACTGACATTATCATTAGACATTTATAAAAATAATAAAAAAGAACAATAGTGTCACAGTGGCTTACACTTGCATCACATCTCATAAGCTTGACAACACACAGTGTCCAATGTTTTTACAAAGACAAAATAAGTCATATTTTTGCTTCGTTTAATAGTTAAAACAAATTTACATTATTGCAATCAATAGATAAAGCATTGTCCTTTACAATTATAAAAGCTTTTTTTTTTTAAATCTACTACTCTGCTAGCATGTCAGCAGACTGGGGTAGATGATGCTGAAATCATATGTATTGAATGAATACAGAATCCTTTTAAATCGGGAAAATATGGTTTTTGAATCGAGAATCGAATCGAATCGAATCGAAAAAAAATCGATATATAATCGAATCGTGACCCCAAGAATTGATATTGAATTGAATTGTGGGACACCCAAATATTCACAGCCCTACATTTTACCGTAGGTATTTTTTCAAAACGTATTCCTATGTCAGAGAATAAAAGAGTTATGGTTGAAAACAATCAAATTCTTAAATATAAACAACCCAATGACACTGCAAACTTGTAATCTTGGTGATATGCATCAATTTAGTAACGTGTCATCAAAGAGTAAAAATGCATTTATTTCAATATGCATCATACCAAAAAGGGTAATCCTAAAAAAATGGATAGATGAGGGAAATATGAATGCAACTCATACTGACTGGTATACACAAGCTATGGAGATGATATCAGTATTTAAAAAAACAGCATTTAGTTTAGACAATAATGAGTCATATATTGGAATATGGGATCCATTATTTAAATGTGTTTTAACTATTAAATTGACCTAAAATGTGACTTATTTTATCTGTGTGGGAAATATTGGACACAATGTGTTGTCAAGCTTATGAGATGTGATGCAGGTGTAAGCCACTGTGACACTATTGTTCATTTTTTTAAATGTCTTTATTTTTTTAGAAATGGCTGTGATGATAATGTCCATGAGGGATTTCTAGTCAGTGCTACGTTGTAATTCTTATTAATATTGATAATGTTGTTAATATTATTCATTTTGGTTTGACTACTTTTGGATTGTTTTGTGTCATGTTTGTGTGTCCTCTCAATTGCTCTGCTGATTGCTGTTCTGGGTGTTGCTGGGCGGGTTTTGGTTTTGTAATTAGAATTGTATTATTGTGGTATTATTGTAGGGCAGCACGGTGGAGGAGGGGTTAGTGCATGTGCCTCAAAATACGAAGGTCTTGAGTATTCCTGAGTTCAATCTTTCTGTGTGGAGATTGCATGTTCTCCCTGGGACTGCGTGGGTTCCCTACGGGTAATCCGGCTTCCTCCCACCTCCAAAGACATGCACCACGCTAAATTTGCCCTAGTGTGTGAATGTGGTCCGTCTATCTGTGTTGGCCCTGTGTGAATTTGTGAATTATGTTTATATAGCGCTTTTCTCTAGTAACTCAAAGCGTTTTTATATCGTAAAACCCAATATCTAAGTTACATTTTTAAACCAGTATGGGTGGGACTGGGAGCAGGTGGGTTAAGTGTCTTGCCCAAGGACACAACGGCAGTAACAAGGATAGCAGAAGCGGGGATCGAACCTCGAACCCTCAAGTTGCTGATACGGCCACTCTACCAACTGAGCTATACCGCCACTGTGTTGGGCCCTTTGATGAGGTTGTCCAGGGTGTACCCCGCCTTCCGCCCAAATGCAGCTTAGATAGGCTTCAGCAACCCCCACAACCTCAAAAGGGACAAGCGGTAGAAATGGATGGATGGATGGTATTATCGTGAATTATTTTGTTGGATTAATTAATAAAAATTAAAACGAAAAAAAAAAATTTCCTAGCCCATTCCTGCACCATCACTGATAAAAATATTATGGCTCGATATTTCAGTGCTAGTTTTGTAAAAGAGGGTGTCAAGAACAATTGCCTGATGTAAATGTGTTAATTTGCACATAATTATTGAACAATTTCAAACCTATCATTTTTAAGTACAAAGTAAATCCAGGTTTGATTAAAAAGGTATGTAAAAAAAAAATGAAATGGAGGGACTTAAAAAAAATTCTGTTTAGGGCCCCAATTTAGACAGAGGTGGCTATGGGTGAGAGCCAATGAGTAAAAGGGGAACCTTATCACATTTTCAGAAGGGTTAAAACCAATAAAAATCAGTTCCCAGTGGCTTATTTTATTTTTCGAAGTTTTTTTCAAAATTTTACTCATCATGGAATATCCCGAAAAAAGGCTTTAAAGTGCCTGATTTTCGCTATCGGTATATCCACCCGTCCATTTTCCTGTGACGTCACTGCGTGACGCCAATACAAACAAACATGGAGGATAAAACAGAATGGTATAGCGACATTAGCTCGGATTCAGACTCCGATTTCAGCGACTTAAACGATTCAACAGATTACGCATGTATTGAAACAAATGGTTGGAGTGTGGAGACACGTAGCGAAAACGAAATTGAATAAGAAACTGAAGCTATTGAGCCATATCACGACAGACAGTGGCAATGATCGCCTTCTAACCAACGATTGCATCTTTTGACCACTGGAGCAACTTGAATCTGTCAATTGGTATGTGTTTGTTTGGCATTAAATGTGGGTCTAGGGAAAGGCTGGATGCAAATATAGCTACAAATGAGTAATAATTATGCAATATGTGCATACAGCTAGCCTAAATAGCATGTTAGCATCGATTAGCTTGCAGTCATGCCGTGACCAAGTATGTCTGATTAGCACAACAACATCAATAAAACTCACATTTGTGATTTTGTTGACTTTATCGTTGGAAATGTATCCGCGTTGAGTGTCGCAGGATATCCACACATCTCTGTGCCATCTCTGTCGTAGCATTCCTATCGTCGATAAAATGTGCAGAACAAACGAGGGACTTTCGCATCTTTTGACCACTGGTGTACTTGAATCCATCGATTGGTATGTGTTTGTTTGGCATTAAATGTGGGTGGAGGGAAAGGCTGGATGCAAATATAGCTACAAATGAGGCATAATGATGCAATATGTACATACAGCTAGCCTAAATAGCATGTTAGCATCGATTAGCATGCCGTGACCATTGACATGTCTGATTAGCACACTCAACGTAAGTCAACTTGAATCCGTCCCTGATCGTGTTGTTACACCCTCCGACAACACACCGACGAGGCATGATGTCTCCAAGGTACGGAAAACAGTCAAAAAAACGGAAAATAACAGAGCTGATTTGACTAGGTGTGTGTAATGTGGTTGAGAAAATGGAGGATTGCTTCCCGTTGTAACGTCACGGGTGAAAGGTCGTTGCTCCGACAGCGAACAATTGAAAGGCGTTTCAATCGCCAAATTCACCCTTTTAGAGTTCGGAAATCGGTTAAAAAAACATATGGTCTTTTTTCTGCAACATCAAGGTATATATTGACGCTGACATAGGTCTGGTGATAATGTTCCCCTTTAAAAGCCACAGTCGGTCTACACATTGTCCGGCACAGCTCTTAAGGCATCAAGAAGTAAGGTTGCCGCAAAGTACTCTCGCACGGCCTCACTCGCCGACATGCGTTGGACTGGCACAAGTTTCAAGATCCAAAAACTGACCATCTTACAGGGAGAAATCGTGTTTGCCCTTTGAAGTTCTTCTTTATGTCACCAGGCTCTCAATGCCCCCTCAAGTGTGTGCTTCATTCTTGAGAGCTTGTACAGAAAGGACCTGCTAAGGGTTTGGCTAAAGTCCAGCTGCCTTCACACACACACACACACACACACACAATATGCAGGGCACAATTTGTCCCCATCTTGAGAGATTACATAGCCTTTCAAACTCATTTAACGCACACAGGCGGTGAAGCTGAAAACTAATTTGTCTCAACATACTCAAGTACAAGGATACCAACACGCATAGACTCAACAACAGAGGTAAGAGAGGTGGAACAATGTAATAACACACACACACACACACACGCACACGCACACACGAACCATGTCCAATTTCAATTCCTAATGGCGACAAGTGACAGGGATGTGACGTGACAGCCGTGAAGCATCAAACAATATGAATGCAGTGTCCCTAATGGAGGCTGCAGCAATATCAGCTGTGTGGCGACTGCAGTCTGACGTCGCCATGGCAACCTGCCAGCAACGTCGTCACCATCCGTCCACTCGGCAAATAAAGCCTGTGCACATACAAAGGTTTTTAACCAATAATAACATATCGCCTGCGTTTTTACCAGTGTTCGAACCAGGGTTCTCTGAGTCCGAGGGCCCATAAGCACCGATTTTTTCCTCCGACATTTAATTGTGCAAGTGAAATAAAGACGTCATAAGTGTGTAATGTAAAATTAATACAGGAGTGAGAGTTTACTAATAAGGTTGCTTGAATCAAATGAAGACTGTCTAACCACAGATTTCTACTGATTTCTACAGCTGCTGAACGGCGCCACCAGGGAACCTCTCTGCCGGCCGCTGTCCGCTGTTCTGATCCGATTGTCGTGGCTCCACCTTGCAGCGAAATAGCGCAGACTTTTACAAGATCTCGCAAGTCCGTGCGTAATCATGTAATAGGAGAAGTTGTTGTAGCAAAATATACTCAGTGCAGCCCTTCAATGACGTTTTCAGTGTAACTTATAACATTGTGCATGAATGCACAAAGGTGAGTTTTGTTGATGTTAATGACTCGTGTGGAGTGCTAATCAGACATATTTGGTCACTGCATGACTGCAAGCTAATCGATGCTAACATGCTATTCAGGCTAAAGCTAAATTGCATCATTATGCCTCATTTGTAGGTATATTTGAGCTCATTTGGTTTCTTTTAAGTCCTCTTAATTCAATTTATATCTCATGACACACTGTATGTAATGTGGCTTTTATTTTTTTGCGGCCCCAGACATATTTGTTTTTGTATTTTTGGTCCAATATGGCTCTTTCAACATTTTAGGTTGCCGACCCCTGGCCTAATGTAAGGAATGCGTTTGGTTGAGCTTACTCACCTCAAAGCTATTTTATTTGGTACATGGTTTAATGATAAGTGTGATCAGTAGATGGCATTCAAACATAAGAGATAAGTGTGGACAGCACTATGTGTCTCAAGTAAACAACACCAACATTTTATATGTTCCATTGATAATATAGAACATTACACACGGCGCTCAAAAATCTATCAAAATGTTTTAGTACGACTTTGGTACGCTATGAAGCCGCACCGCTTGATGGAATGTCGGCGCATTAAACATACTAGCATTATTATGGTGTGTGTATAAGGTAAGACATATTATCTGGCGTTTTGTTTCACAATATAATGCAAAATAAACTTTTATTACCTTCCGGTACCTGCTGATCTGTATTTGGGATCTACATAAGTCCTGAAAAATTGCGTCCGCGAGTCGATAAGCTTCTTCTTTTTCCTCTATCTTCTTGTTATGTGACATTCATCCTCCGCTGTTGCCATTTCTAAAATAAAGTAGTGTAAAGTTCCTTCTTATATCTGTCAGTAAACCCGTTATGAAAGCGCTAAAACATACCGGTGTAGTAAGTCTACATTATTCACCCAAGGAACTTTAGTTATTAGAGACAGTTTTTCACGCATTTTCCCGTGTTGCTCCATTACTGATTTAAGTAAAGTGTGAATGTCATTAAAACAATTAGCTCCATATTTTGAAACTTTTTCCACTCCCGTCCTTGCACGCTACACCGCTGCAACAAAGATGACGGGGAGAAGACGCTGCCGAATGTGAGCCACGTAAATAAGACCGGCCACAAAACGGCGCATCCTGAAGAGACTGTCAGAAAGCGGCTTGAAGATGATCTGTAAAACATAATCTATGCAACATGTTGACCAAAGAAGCATCATCACATGTTATGTAAACCGCATATCTAGCACAAGGAAGAAGCTGGAGCTGTGCACAGGGGGAGCGCCGGCGGTGGACACTTAACACATTGACTAGAATGGAAATGGAAAGAGTCCACCTGTGGCGGCCCCGTTATGAGCCAGTGGAAACCCGGGGTAAGACTACCTACCTACATCCCCCTGGTTCGTTTCACGTGGGTTGCGGCAAATCTAGCTTCAAACACTTTACTTAACATAGACGTCATAATCTCAGCAAAGCTCACCTTTAAGCATTTACACACAGCACCAGCATTTTTGGAAAAAGAATGAGTTGATAGAAGAGAGGTACATACATAATCAATCTATCTGTGGCAGCATACGAGAAAGTTATGAACATGTTTAACTTTTGCATCTCCTTGCACATACAACTGTGGTCTGTTCAAAGACCCTCTGGAACTAATATGTCTGTGTAAATGTGCTAACTCATATTCACATTATCATCATTGGCTTTGCTCTATTCACCACTGAGTACTTGTTTGTATTTGTAGTTACTCCTTTACATTTATTCTTCACATTGGACAAGAGAGCAGAGTCGTATTCCTTGTACAAAGCCCAAAACCAGTGAAGTTGGCACGATGTGTAAATCATAAATAAAAACAGATTACAATGATTTGCATATCTTTTCAACCTATATTCATTTGAATGGACTGCAAAGACAAGATACTTAACGTTCAGACTGGAAAACTTTGTTTTTTTGCAATTATTACCTAATTTGGAATTTTATGCCTGCAACATGTTTAAAAATAAGATGGCACAAGAGGCAAAAAAAAGTTGAGTAATGCTCATCAAACACTTTTTTGGAAAATCCCACAGGTGAACAGGCTAATTGGGAACAGGTGGGTGCCATGATTGGGTATAAAAGCAGCTCCGTCATTCACAAACAAGGATGGGGTGAGGGTCACCGCTTTGTGAACAAATGCGCGAAGAAATTGCCGAACAGTTTAAGAACAACTTTTCTCAACCAGAAATTGCAAGGAATTTAGGGATTTCACCATCTAAGCTCCATAATATAATCAAAAGGTTCAGAGAATCTGGATAAATCACCGCACGTAAGCGATGATATTACTGACCTTCGATCCCTCAGGCGGAACGGCAGCAAAAATCGATATCAGTGTGTAAAGGATATCACCACATGGATTAAGGAACACTTCAGAAAACCACTGTCAGTAACCACAGTTGGTTGCTACATCTGTGAGTGCAAGTTAAAACTCTATTATGCAAAGTGAAAGCCATTTAGCAACAACACCCAGAAACACGGCCAGCTTCTCCAGGCCCGAGATCATCTTAGATGGACTGATGCAAAGTGGAAAAGTGTTTTGTGGTCTGACGGGTCCACATTTCAAATTATTTTTGGAAACTGTGGACGTCGTGTCCTCCGGACGAAAGAGGAAAATAACCATCCGGATTATTATAGACACAAAGTTCAAAAGCCAGCATCTGTGATGGTAAAGGGGTGTATTAGTGTCCAAAGCATGGGTGACTTACACATCTGTGAAGGCACCATTAATGCTGAAATGTACATACAGGTTTTGGAACAACATATGTTGCCATCCAAGCAACGTTATCATGGACGCCCCTGCTTATTTCAGTAAGACAATGCCAAGCCACGTAAAAGATGGCGGGTACTAGACTGGCCTGCCTGTAGTCCAGACCTGTCTCGCATTTAAAATGTGTGGCACAATATGAAGCCTAAAATACAGCAACTTATAATTTTACCTGGAAACCTTCAAAAATTGGTCTCCTCATTCCCCAAACGTTTACTGAGTGTTGTTAAAAGTAAGGCCATGTGACACAGTGGTAAAAATGCCCCTGTGCAAACTTTTTTGCAATGTGTTGCTGTCACTAAATTCCAAGTTAATGATTATTTGCAAAAAACTATTAAGTTACTCAGTTTGAACATTAAGTTTTTTGTCTTTGCAGTGTATTCAATTGAATATAAGTTGAAATGGATTTGCAAATCATTGTATTCAGTTTTTATTTACGAATTACACAACGTGCCGACTTCACAGGTTTTGGGTGTGGTATATTAAAAACATACTTGGCTAATAAACCTGATTCTGATTCTGATTAAAGTTAGAAACCAGGTTTTAAAAAACACTGGGGGAAACTTACCTCTTAAGAGATGCACACATATAATATTATGATAATGCTAATTATGTGTGTTTATCATTTATATTATCTACAGATTTGTCCAATCAGGATTTTTGATGGTAAATATTAAATATTTATCATTTATGGTTTACAAAAAGAAATTACTTCACACCAAAAAACAACCATCATCATCATCATCCTGCACAATTCACCACCATGAAGTTGTCATGCCCATCATTCAAGACAATGACTTGATTATTATGTACAATACCATAAATATGGTAAATTGGTTATACCTGTATGGCACTTTTCTACCTTCAAGGTACTCGAAGCGTTTATTTCCACATTCACCCATTCACACACACATTCACACACTGATGGCGGGAGCAGTCGTGCAAGGCACTAACCACGACCCATCAGGAGCAAGGGTGAAGTGTCTTGCTCAAGGACGTGACTAGGATGGCGATGGCCGGGGATCGAACCAGGAACACTCAGGCTGCTGGCACAGCCATTCCACCAACCAATGTATGTGTTTATTGCGCGTCCATGACAGCGTTGTCTTGAAATACACAGAAAATAAGTGGAACTGATGTAAAAACAAGCATCAAACCAGAATGATTATGTATAGTGCATATATGGATATATGCACATGGACACAAATAATCGGATTAAAAGCCTAACCGGAATAAAAAATGCTTCATCTAAACATGCCATTCTGAATATTCTGACCTGATCACACATGTTCGGATCTAAAATTTCCTTCCGACCGAGACAGGTGGTTTATGCTGATAGTATTTCAGATTGGAATGCGTGTAAACACTTATTTACGGGTTCGGGTCAAAATTACTCCTTATGTTTGTGGTGGTGGATTGGGGACTGAATTTAGTAGTTTCAAAATGAAGTAATTGTCTTGCTACTGCTCCTCCCCCTCCTTTCAAATGTACAGATGTAGCGTTACGTACTGTTGAGTTTGTTACTCCAAAACCAGGACTAGCAAAAACAAAAGTAGTGTAATGTGTCAATGTAACAATAAAAGAGTTGTTGTATCAGCAAACTGTTTTATTCACGGCCTTATAGCTACTCCAAGTGCTGACTGCTTGCCTCAGGCACATACACGGAATGTCGCATCGTGAAGACGCGCCCCGTCAACGTCGCGTCTATGACTACAGAAACTACGGCAACCCATACATCACGTTACAGCTCCATTTCAAAAAGAGAGATAAAACAAAAGCAGCGAACAGAAGGAAAACTTGATAAATAAATAACGTAACAATGTCAGACAAGCAGTGGAAGTCACCGCCTACTCTTCTTCTACTTACGTTTACGGTATGTTATTCCAAAATGGAATACATTCATTGTTGTACTCAAAATTCTACAGACAATACCCCACAATGAAAATCAAATGTACAAAAGTATTCATAGCCTCATCTCAATACTTTGATGATGCATGTTTGGCAGCATTTACGGCCTCTTGTCTTTTGGAATATGAATACGAGGCCAAAAGCTTTGGGCAGTTTCGCCCGTTCCTCTTTACAGCACCACTCAAGCTCCATCAGGTTAAATGGGAAATGTTGGTTTTCATCCAGGATGTCTCCGTACATTGCTGCATTCATCATAGTCTAGTCAGGGAGGGGACCAAGATCCCAAGAGCTAAAGCATTCCTTTGTGGAGAGAGGGGAAACTTCCACCTGAAAGACTCTCAGACTATCCATCCATCCATCTTCCTCCGCTTATCTGAGGTTGGGTCGCGGGGGCAGCAGCCTAAGCAAAGAAGCCCAGACTTTCCTCTCCCCAGCCACTTCCTCCAGCTGCTCCCGGGGAATACCGATGGGTTCCCAGGAAAGCTGGGAGACATAGTGCCCCCAAAGTGTCCTAAGTCTTCTCCGTGGCCTCCCACCAGTCGGATGTGCTCTAAACTACTCTTAAGGGAGGCATTCGGGGGGCATCCTGACTAGAAGCCCGAACCACCACATCTATCTTCTCCTGAAGTGTTGGAGCCGTGGCCGTAACTACGATTGAGGACACCGAGGTCACGTCCTCTGTGTTTTTTCAAGTGACAAGTAGAAGATGATATGACTGACAGCAAATTTCCGCTATACATCACAATGCAGTAGATCATCCTCTCACAATATACGATCTTTGGTCATGCACAGCTGAACCCTTAACAACTCCAGATAACATTGTTCAAGTTAAAAGTTAAAGTACCAATGATTGTCACACACACACTAGGTGTGGTGAAATCAACCTCTGCATTTGACCCATCCCCTTGTTCACCCCCTGGGAGGTGAGGGGGGCAGTGAGCAGCAGCGGTGGCTGCGCTCGGGAATCATTTTGGTGATTTAACCCCCAATTTTTGCACAATGAAGTCCACTTTTACCTTAAACATCATCCGATCATTCGACCAGTCGGATGTGTCGGGTGCGTTCGGTGGCATTTTGACCAGATGCCCGAACCACCTCATCTGGCTCCTCTCGATGTGGAGGAGCAGCGGCTTTACTTTAAACTCCTCCAGGATGACAAAGCTTCTCACCCTATCTCTAAGGGAGAGCCGGCGGAGGAAAGTAATTTCGGCCGCTTGTACCCGTGATCTTGTCCTTTCGGTCATAACCCAAAGCTCATGACCATAGGTGAGGATGAGAACGTAGATCAACCGGTAAATTGAGAGCTTTGCCTTCTGGCTTAGCTCCTTCTTCACCACAACAGATCGATACGGCGTCTGCATTACTGAAGACGCCGCACCGATCCGCCTGTCGATGTCACTATCCACTCTTCCTTCCCTCGTGAACAAGACTCTGAGGTACTTGAACTCCTCCACATGGGACAGGGTCTCCTCCCCAACTCGGAGATGGCACTCCAACCTTTCCCGCGAAAGAACCATGGACTCAAGTTGGAGGTGCTGATTGTCATCTCAGTCGCTTCACACTCGGCTGCAAACCAATCCAGTGAGAGCTGAAGATCCTGGCTCGATGAAGCCATCAGGACCACATCCTCTGCATAAAAGCACAGACCTAATCCTGCAGCTGCCAAACCAGATCCCCTGAACACCTTGACTGCGCCTAGAAATTCTGTCCATAAAAGTTATGAACAGGGTCGGTGACAAAGGGCAGCCTTGGCGGAATCCAACCCTCACTGGAAACGGGTCCGACTTACTGCCGGCAATGCGGACCAAGCTCTTAGACTGATCATACAGGGAGCAGACGGCCACATTCAGACAATCCGTGTCATGATCCAAGGTCCGGATCATGTTTTCTGTTTATTTTGGACACCTTTAGTTCCTTTTTGTGCACCTCCTGAGTTTGTTTAGTCACAATGGTTACGTATTATTTTCACCTGCCTCTGTAGTTCGGGACGCTCACCTGTTTTTAATCAAGAGACACTATTTAAGCCTGCCTTTGCCGATCACTCGTCCTGGCTTCCTTGTTTGCTTCACGCCACTGTTACGTAAGTTGCATGCCTCCTAACCCCCGCTAAGTATCGAGCTTCAAGTGCTATCGGCACCTTGTTCCGTCGGATGTTTTCTGTTTTGTATCTCTTTGAGTTTTTCGAAAATTAAAATATGTTCCTACCTGTAAATTCTGTCCGGAGTCGTCCGTTTGCATCCCGGGAGAACAAACTGCAAGCTGTGTAAACCCCGCCGTAACAGTCCAATACCCCAGTGGTTTTCAAGCTTTTTTCAGTGATGTACCTCCTGTGAACATTTTTTTAATTCAAGTACCCCCTAATCAGAGCAAAGCATTTTTGGTTGAAAAAAAGAGATAAAGAAGTAAAATACAGCACTATGTCATCAGTTTCTGATTTATTGAATTGTGTAACAGTGCAAAATATTGCTCATTTGTAGTGGTCTTTCTTGAACTATTTGGAAAAAAAGATATAAAAATAACTTAAAATTTGTTGAAAAATAAACAAGTGATTCAATTATAAATAAAGATTTCTACACATAGAAGTAATCATCAACTTAAAGGGCCCTCTTTGGGGATTGTAATAGAGATCCATCTGGAACTTAATTCTAAACATTTCTTCACAAAAAAAGAAATCTTTAACATCAATATTTATGGAACATGTCCACAAAAAGATCTAGCTGTCAACACTGAATATTGCATTGTTGTATTTTTTTTTCACAGTTTATGAACATACATTCATATTTTGTTGAAGTATTATTCAATAAATATATTTATAAAAGATTTTTGAATTGTTGACATTTTTAGAATATTTTTTAAAAAATCTCTCGTACCCCTTGGCATACCTTCAAGTACCCCATTTGAGAACCACTGCGATACCCCATACTCGCTGAGCAATCCCCACAGGATTTCCCGGGGGACACGGCATGTAACCAACATTTCTTGACCAAAAATCTCAATTTCTATCATTACATACAAACAAAAGTTGCTGCTTTTAAAGCCATACCTTCTATTTCACTCGATAAAACATGGCCACTAAAGAGGACCAAAAAAATGCGTTGCTGGGTCTGCAGTCAGCTTTAATCTCATAAGCTGTCAGCTATTTACAGTATCTATGAATATCATGCCAGTAGATATAAAAACTGTGTTCCGAAGGCGCTCCCATCCTTGGGGGCACTTTGACATTTATGCATGTTGCATTTCATCGCAAGCCTTGATATGCAGTGTAGCATCTTGGGCAGCCCAGCTAGCAATTTTCCCTTCAATGCCAGCGAACCTGAGCAGGAGCGCGTGAGTGTGTGTGTGCGTGCGTGTGTGTGTGTGTGTTTGTGGAGGGCGGGTCTTTATCTCGAGCAGCCACAGAGGCTCACTTGGCCTTGATAATGGGCCGCATGCAGGAGATCCTTCTCCTCATCTGCGGGCAGCAGGATTACGATGTTTACCCGCTAATGTCTTTAGACACGCTGGTGCACACTTGCACAAGTGCATGCGAAATCAAAAATAAAAATAAAAACATATATGAGCGCGCTCGAGTGTTCGACACACACACACTCCGTAAAGATCCAGTGCTTTCATCTGGGCTGGCCTTGCTTTGTGTGCTTCTGGGTGATGAGGTCTGTACCCATCTGCTTGTGCGTGTGTGTGCGTGTGTGTGTGTGCGTGTGTGTGTGTGTGTGTGAGTGTGTGTGTGTGTGTGTGTGTGTGTGTGTGTGTGTGTGTGTGTGTGTGTGTGTGTGTGTGTGTGTGTGTGTGTGTGTGTGTGTGCATGTAATCTGCCTGAGACAGGCTACAGCGCTTAGAGAGGCCAGACTGCAAACACTGCAAAGGGATGAGACACCTGCCACAGGGCTAAGACCAGAGCCTGCACACACACACACACACACACACACACACACACACACACACACACACAGATGGAGAGGCCACGGTTACCATGGACAAAACCAGTGCACCAATGACAGCCTCATTTTTGTCATGTTATCTTCTTTTTTAAAATGACATTTTTCACTGCACATTCCCCCCGCGTGGGTGTTTGGAATTTTCTACCCCGGGTCCTAATTAGTTGCTATTAATCGGAAGCACCATTTGACAGTTCCTCAGCGTACGCCGCGCTGCTGGTGAGGAGGAGGAGGAGGAGGAGGACCAAGAGGAGAAGGAGGAGGAGGGAGTTAAAAGCGCTACTTATCCTCATCTTGAAGTCGAGCTTTGAGCATCTGCTGTCAGAGTGTCAGGTCTGAATTTAGCAAATGCCCAAGCACGAGGTGGCTGCGTTCTAAACGCCCCGATGCTCAAAGGAGTGTCTGTGGAGGCAAGCTCAGCGTGCCAAATGCAAGCTGGCTAGGAGCTCTCTATAGGCGAACAGATGGCCATTACTATCATTTATAACTTATTAGGGCCTACAATCCTACCTGCATGCGTCGGACACGCCCCCAACACTATTTGATCTGTACGCATCATCTATCTGCATATATGTACAAACAGTACATTAGTATAGAATACAAGATACATCTAGCGTATGTTTTGCAAAACGGAGCTACTTTATACATCAGTGCTGTCAAAATATGTTTTAAAGGCCTACTGAAACCCACTACTACCGACCACGCAGTCTGATAGTTTATACATCAATGATGAAATATTAACATTGCAACACATGCCAATACGGCCTTTTTAGTTTACTAAATTACAATTTGAAATTTCCCGGGAGTTTCGTCTTCGAAACGTCGTGTAATGATGACGTGTACGCAAGACGTCACGGGTTTTTAGGAAGTATGAGCGCTGCACACACACACAGCTAAAAGTCGTCTGCTTTAACGACATAATTGTAAAGTATTTTGGACATCTGTGTTGCTGAATCTTTTGCAATTTGTTCAATTAATATTGGAGAAGTCACAGTAGAAAGATAGAGTTGGGATGCTTTAGCCTTTAGCCACACAAACATATGGTGATTTAGAATTCCTGGAGGTGAAACTTTCCTATGGATCAGAGCGCGGTCAAGCCAACATGGATCCCTACCAAAAGTCAACGAGCAGGTTTCGGTGAGAAAATTGTGGTTAAAAAGTCAGTTCTTACCGGAGAAAAGCTGAGCTTGTGCGTTCCATAGCTGCCGTCGACTCCCCTGAGACACTGCGCGTCAACAAACCACTTCCGACTATCAGGTACTGTTAAACTCACTAAAACACTAGCAACACAATAGAAAGATAAGGGATTTCCTAGAATTAACCTAGAAAATGTGTCTAAAAACATTGGAATCCGTCCCAATGCAATCGTGTTTTTTTTTTCTTTTTTTTACTTTTTTTTTCTAGTCCGTCGCTATCAATATCCTCAAACACGAATCTTTCATCCTCGCTCAAATTAATGGGGATATTGTCGTTTTCTCGGTCCGAATAGCACTTTTTGTTGGAGACTCCCAATAAAAACAATGTGAATATGTGAGGAGCCCCCACATGTGTGACGTCATCGTCTGCGACTTCCAGTAGAGGCAGGGCTTTTTTGTCAGCACCAAAAGGTGCAAACTTTATCGTGGATGTTCTCTACTAAATCCTTTCAGGAAAAATAGATTAGATTAGACAGTACTTTATTTATTCCGTCAGGAGAGTTCCTTCAGGAAAATTACAAAATATGGCAATATCGCGAAATGATCAAGTATGACACATAGAATGGACCTGCTATCCCCGTTTGAATAAGAAAATCTCATTTCAGTAGGCCTTTAATCACAGTAATACAATAGAATAGAGTAAAATAGAGAGCACATTATTGATCCCTGGGGTAAATTCAGCACCACAGTTCGCTCACAATAAACACTTAGGTGTTTTTTTCACATGTAAAAAACATAAATACAGTCTCTTATACAGCATTATTCACATGTGACTAATATAAAATAAGTCTATTGTACATTTAATAACACTTTTAAATGTACATACATCAGTAATTAGTTACCGTAAATTTGCTTACATATTTCAAAATGAACCTAAAAAAAACCAGTTCAGTGGCCATATTTGACGACCCTCACGATTTTGCCGGAAGACCCCCAAATTTCAGTGCCCCTCCCGAAAATCTCCCGGGGCAACCTTTCTCCAGAATTTCTCCCGATTTCCACCCGGACAACAATATTGGGGGCGTACCTTAAAGGCACTGCCTTTAGCGTCCTATCTCACCTGAAAAGGAGACTATTATACATGTCTCCGGTATCCATAGGTTTATCTATAACCCATATAGTCAGCAGGCACGGAGCTATTTCTCAGCGTGTGTTTATTCCAGCCGGCACGTTAAGACGCTGACACACAACATCCGGATTCCCATCAAAACTACGGCAAGTAGTAATGTCCAAAAACATAACAGAGATGAAGCAGAAGAACAAAGAAGAGACATGACGGGGGGGTATGTCCCCACATCTGCAGTCCTCTCCAAGGTTTCTCATTGTCCCATTGGGTTGAGTTTTTTCTTGCCCTGATGTGGGATCTGAACCAAGGATGTCGTTGTGGCTTGTGCAGCCCTTTGAGACACTCGTGATTTAGGGCTATATAAATAAACGTTGACTGATAGACCAGCACGTTTACCTTTTGGTAACCATGGTAACTGGAAGACAAGAAAAGACCAACCCTAACTGGCTTTTCAACATTCACAAGTTAATTGTTTGTTTAGGACATTTTAAATTCAAGCTGATATCATTTGTTGCATGTTTGTTTGTTTGTTCCTGATATTGGCCCGATATCAGTGTTGGATTGGTACACGCCTACTACAAACAGCCCTTCATTTTAACGTATTACACCTGAGAGTTCTTCTGCTCTTCGCTTGTACCATTGCTAAATATGATTACCAAACATCGTGAAATGAACACCTCTCCTAATGTGCAAATGTACCTAATGTTGTGGCCAGTGTGTACTGCATATGCCGGGCTCAATCAACAGTCAACAGACTGACCCACAACAGCGCCAAGCCAAACTGCGGCGGGGGCTATAGTCATCAAGAGTAAAGAGGGACTCATTGTCATCATCATTTTCATAACAATGCACAATTTGCCCACAAACTGCAATTGGAGCAGTTGACCAAATGGTTATAGGCTGTCTTTCTATTTTTATTTCCACTTCATTAGGACCACCTGCATCATCTTAAAGGCATACTGCACTTCTTTGGAATTTTGCCAATCGTTTACAGTCATTATGAAAGACATGACGATGAAAAGATGTTTTAATGCATTCTAAATATTAATTAAATGTAAATAAAAGTCTGCTTACAGCGAAACCAATGGGAGTTCCTCTTTTCCACCCATGAGATCTAATAAAGAACCAATCAAACCCCATTTACATTTTGTGATTTGAATATTAACCAAGTATTAGTGATATTATTATTATAAGAGCTAACGCAGACAAATTATTTATAGCGGCAATGGGATCAATTCCGTGTGTCCCTGTGTTTACATCATCGAGTGGTAAGGTGCGTCCTCGCTGCCTGTAAGTTTCTTCTAGATCATAAAGCATGCATCTCACCTGGACAGAAGAAGTCTGAGTAGGTATTCCGACAAGTTGGTACACGATGACAGTTATTTAGGAATCGAAAAAGACCAGAACGACACAAAAAGACGCTTGGTCCCCCCCACCCCCCACCCTGTGATATAGCTTGGTTGGTAAAGTGGCCGTGCCAGCAACTTGAGGGTTCTCGGTTCAATCCCCGCTTCTGCCATCCTAGTCACTGCCGTTGTGTCCTTGGGCAAGACACTTTACCCACCTACTCCCAGTGCCACCCACACTGGATTAAATGTAATTTAGATATTGGGTTTCACTATGTAAAAGTGCTTTGAGTCACTACAGAAAAGCGCTATATAAATATAATTCACTTCACTTAACACTTCTTTGTGAGGATTATGAGACATTCTTCCCCTTAATGGCAATATATGAACATCCTTGCAGTTAGCATCCTAATGACAGCAGACCTTGCACAGTAAGTGATGTTTTATTATGTTTGTTGGTTTTCATAATCCACCCACACTGGATTAAATGTAATTTAGATATTGGGTTTCACGATGTAAAAGTGCTTTGAATCACTAGAGAAAAGCGCTATATAAATATAATTCACTTCACTTAACACTTCTTTGTGAGGATTATGAGACATTCTTCCCCTTAATGGCAATATATGAACATCCTTGCAGTTAGCATCCTAATGACAGCAGACCTTGCACAGTAAGTGATGTTTTATTATGTTTGTTGGCTTTCATAAAGTCGGCAGTGAGTAATAATCCGTGATGAAGAAACAAAAAAAGCAAACGTTGTGATGCGAGACACTGCAGACGGCGGATGGACGTTAAGCTAGCTAGCCATGTCTTTAAACACCTCTTCCTGAGGGCATTTCAGTGTTATAACTTCACATTTATTGTTAGTTTTTAAGCCAAAATGCGTCCTTACTCCCTTTTCTGTCTACACACTGTGTCTGCTTGTAAGTACTCTGTGATTGTGCGCTGTCCAACATGCTCGTCTGCTCATAAACCAGCAATGGCACGACGTGACGACGACGCGGGTGCGGGACCGGTACTTTTCAGAGGCGATTTAGTACGGAAAATAATTCATTAGTACCGCAGTACTATAGTAATACCAGTGTACTGTACAACCCTAGTTACTACTGTGTTGTAGAATCTTCAAAAATTGAGGAAGATATTCAGAGCGAAATATTGAAAATGACAGTGTATTTGTGTCTGTCTGTGATGTATAGAAGGTATTTTTACATACTTTGCAGATTGTAAATAAAATTGGACATGGCTTAATGGCAGAGGGGGGTAGTAACACGCTACATTTACTCCGTTACATCTACTTGAGTAACTTTTGGGATAAATTGTACTTCTAAGAGAAGTTTTTATGCAACATACTTTTACTTTTACTTGAGTATATTTATAGAGAAGAAACGCTACTTTTACTCCGCTCCATTTATTTACATTCGCCGCGCTACGCGCTACTTTTTTTTTTAACCGATCTATTAATGTTTGTTTTGGTTTTTCAAAGTAGGAACTACGCATGCCTGCGTTTCACCAATCACATGTGGTCACTGGTGCAGTGGACCAATCAAAAAGGGCCAGACGGTCACGTGACCGTCACGCGTCAAATCCGACTTAAACAAGTTCCATCCATCCATTTTCTACCGCTTATTCCCTTTTGGGGTCGCGGGGGGCGCTGGCGCCTATCTCAGCTACAATCGGGCGGAAGGCGGGGTACACCCTGGACAAGTCGCCACCTCATCACAGGGCCAACACAGATAGACAGACAACTTTCACACTCACATTCACACACTAGGGCCAATTTTAGTGTTGCCAATCAACCTATCCCCAGGTGCATGTCTTTGGAAGTGGGAGGAAGCCGGAGTACCCGGAGGGAACCCACGCATTCACGGGGAGGACATGCAAACTCCACACAGAAAGATCCCGAGCCTGGATTTGAACCCAGGACTGCAGGAACTTCGTATTGTGAGGCAGACGCACTAACCCCTCTACCACCGTGAAGCCCCGACTTAAACAAGTTGAAAAACTTATTGGGGTGTTACCATTTAGTGGTCAATTGTACGGAATAAGTACTGTACTGTGCAATCTACTATTAAAAGTTTCAATCAATCAATCAAAAGTGTAAAGGAAAAAAGACACTTTTTATTTCAACCATACTTCCCGTCAAAAGCCTAAAGACTGACAGTTCCTGTCTTCACAATAAAAGTGCCGCTCCATCGCACCTGCGCTAACAAAATAAGAGTCTCCGAAAGCCAGCGCAAACAAGCTAGCAAGATATGGAGTTTGCCGCCAATGTATTTTCTTGTAAAGTGTATAATAACGAATATGGAAGCTGGACAGATAAGATGCCAAAAAACAACAACTTTCGTGTGGTATTAGACAGAAAGGAAAAACTTTTTTTTATCCATTTGAAAAAGTGGACGTTATCAGCACTACTGTCTGATTCCAATCAATGCAAGTCATCAGGATCAGGTAATACACCAACTTATATTCTTGTCTTCATGAAAGATAGGAATCTATGTGTTAACCATGCATGTATATTCACTAAAACACCTTTAACATGTGAACAAAACGGCAAAATAAAAATATATAAATTATATACTATATATATATATATATATATATATATATATATATATATATATATATATATATATATATATATATATATATATATATTTATATTTATATATATATATGTGGCTCAATGTGCCTTAATTTTTTTTTTTTTATGTGCTATTATTTAATATATATTATTGTTTTAGTTGCTTAAGAGATATTCCTGGTTCTGAATTTGCTCGTTTCTATTTTCATATTTTCGTGCATTATTTGTTGCCGTAATCAGGTTACTCATCAGTTACTCAGTACTTGAGTAGTTTTTTCACAAGATACTTTTTACTTTTACTCAAGTAAATATTTGAGTGACTACTCCTTACTTTTACTTGAGTAATACATCTCTAAAGTAACAGTACTCTTACTTGAGTACAATATCTGGCTACTCTACCCACCTCTGTTTAATGGACACAATGAAACACAATTAAGCACATTAAAGGCCTACTGAAACCCACTATTACCGACCACGCAGTCTGATAGTTTATATATCAACGATGAAATATTAACATTGCAACACATGCCAATACAGCCTTTTTAGTTTACTAAATTGCAATCTTAAATTTCGCGCGAAGTATCCGGTTGAAAACGTCGGTAGGATGATGCGTATGATGACATGTGTGCGTGACGTCTCGGATTGTAACAAACATTTTTTTCCAGCCCGATCCCAGCTATAGGTAGTCTGCTTTAATCGCATAATTACACAGTATTCTGGACATCTGTGTTGCTGAATCTTTTGCAATTTGTTCAATTAAAAATGAACACTACAAAGAAGAAAGATGTAGGTGGGAAGCGGTGAATTGCAGCTGCCTTTAGCAAGACAAACACAGCCGATGTTTCCTTGTTTATATTCCCGAAGGTAAAGCTTTACTATGGAACAGAACGGTCAACCGGCAGGTTTCGGTGAGAAAATTGTGGTGATAAGTCGGCTCTTACCGTAGACATGAGCGGAGCTTGTGTCGTTCCTCGTGCACCTATCAAAAAGGCAGCTGTGGACGGTCTTGCCTCCTCCTACCAGCCGCCCCCGAACGTGGAATGCTTCCATCGTGGAGGAGGGGGAAAAATCTCAGCCTGGCCCGACCGGCTGCCTTCACTTCGCCTCGTCGAGAAACGTGGCTTCCCTCAGAGACATTGGCGGTCACCACACCCGTGGTCACACCCTCCGACTTTCAGGTAAGACAGTATAATCTCACTACAACACTAGTAACACAATAAGCAGATAAGGGATTTTCCAGAATTATCCTTTTAAATGTGTCTAATAACATCTGAATCGCTCCCGCTGTCCTGTCTTTTTTATTTTTTCTAGTCCTCCACTCTCACTATCCTCATCCACGAATCTTTCATCCTCGCTCAAATTAATGGGGAAATCGTCGCTTTCTCTGTCCCAATCGCTCTCGCTGCTGGTGGCCATGATTGTAAACAATGTGAGGATGTGAGGAACTCCACAACCCGTGATGTCACGCGCACATCGTCTGATACTTCCGGAACAGGCAAAGCTTTTTTATTAGCGACCAAAAGTTGCAAACTTTATCTTCGATGTTCTCTATTAAATCCTTTCAGCAAAAATATGGCAATATCGCGAAATGATCAAGTATGACACATAGAATGGACCTGCTATCCCCGTTTAAATAAGAAAATTTCATTTCAGTAAGCCTTTAAGTCAACTTTTTTTTTCCCTCTCCTGGTACTTTCGAGTCATCTAAAACAAGAGTTCCATCAAAAAAGTGCTGGTGGTAACATGTGTTGTTGTCGTTTTAGTTTATAATACAAGTTGTGTTGGAACTTGTGTTGTGCACTTAAGATGCGCCTTCAAAGTTTTACTACTTATGTATAAAATACCAAAGAATCTAGCTCCTATCTCCTATTTGGTAATTGTGTTGTTCCATATGTCCCGGCAAGAAATCTGCGTTCAAAGAACTCTGGCTTATTAGTGATTCCCAGAGGCAAAAAAAATCTGCGGGCTATAAAACATTTTCTATCCAGGCTCCAGTAGTCTGGAATGCCCTCCCGGTAATAGTTAGAGATGCTACCTCAGTGGAAGAATTTAAGTCCCATCTTAAAACTCATTTGTATACTCTAGCCTTTAAATAGACCCCCCTTTTAGACCAGTTGATCTGCTGTCGCTTTTCTGTTCCGCTCCCCTCTCCTTTGTGGAAGATGGGGGGCACAGATTAGTTGACCATAGATGAGGCACTAGTTGTTCGAAGTCAGGACCCGGGATGGACCACTCATCTGTGCTTCAGTTGAGGACGTCTGCGGTCCCCTCCAAGGTTTCTCATTGTCATCCCATTGGGTTGAGTTTTTTCTTGCCCTATTGAGGGGTCTGAGCCAAGGATGTCGTTGTGGCTTGTGAAGCCCTTTGAGACACTTGTGATTGATTGATGGGACTATTTTGAATATTTTCTCCTTTCCTTAAACCTACGGTATGAAGGGATTTCATATGTTGCTATGTAGAGTGGCACTTTCTATTATTTTCAGCAGATTGCATTGCACAATATTTTTTATTATCATGCGAGATCCAGCCAGGAATGAGGCCTAATAAACCCCCTTCCCTACTGTAAATAAGTTAATCAAAATATTCAAAACATCCATTTGTATGACCCAGTGCAGTTCTGATAGCGTTTTATCAACATTTTAGATAGAGCTTGTGTATTAGATGTTATTAGAGGATGCAGGTGTACCTAATATATGAAATGATGGACTCTTAACAAAGTGCTTCCTCCCACTGACAATCAAGCATGGAGCAGCCAAGCAGGTGTGGGCATTGACGTTTCTGCTGTGAACAGGCTGCATCTGTCATGTGGCAAAGCAGAAATAGCTCCAATCAATGCCCCCACCCCCTCGGACACACACTCACACATACAGTACGACTACGCACACATACAGTAAGATACGCACACATTCAGTACAGTACACAGGCGTGCACTACACGCCAAGCGCAGACGCAAACAACGATCGATGGACAAGCAAGAGTCATCGATCAGCTCCGATGTCCACGGCGTCCCCACTGGACTTCTTCTTCAGCCGGTATGGTGGTCCTGATAGGAGGATTTGGAACACTTAACCCTTGTGTTTCCACCGCTAATGGGCTTTTTGGGCGGCATAGCTCGGTTGGTAGAGCGGCCGTGCCAGCAACTTGAGGGTTGCAGGTTCGATTCCCGCTTCCGCCATCCTAGTCACTGCCGTTGTGTCCTTGGGCAAGACACTTTACCCACCTGCTCCCAGTGCCACCCACACTGGTTTAAATGTAACTTAGATATTGGGTTTCACTATGTAAAGCGCTTTGAGTCACTAGAGAAAAGCGCTATATAAATATAATTCACACTTCACTTTTTCTGAATGTGTATTACAAAAAAACAGACAGTTGTTAGGAGGGTGGTCTTTTTTGGTTGCACAGGTATAACAATTCTCCTTCGGCCAATCAAAAAACTCTGATTACAGGTCTTGCTGCACCCTTTTGGTACCATGCAGCTGGTATACCCCGTCAAAATAAAAAAGGGAAATATTACGGTTTTATTTTCATAGAATTACCAGTTCCTTTAATGACTTTTTTTTAATATATATATATATATAAAATGATGTTTTATTTTCATGGTCACGACTGTATTGTTGTAGTTCCATGACTTTACTCTAGATGGGTGTTTTCTTTTTTTAGTTTATTGTCCTTTGAACAAATGAGGATATTGTAACGTATTTGTATAAGATATATAAGACTTATATAAGATCATCAGGACTCCTCTTCCTCCTATCCGGGAAATCGCAAAAAGCCGCTGCCTGACCAGAGCTCAGAAAACCAGTAGAGACTCCTGCCACCCCCACCAAGGACAGTTTTCACTGCTGGACTCTAAAAAGAGGTTCCGCAGCCTCCGAAGCAGAACATCCGGGTTTTGTTGCAGCTTCTTCCCTCAGGACATAAGACTATTGAACGCATTATAATTCAATTCCCTGCAAAAAAACGGATTAACTCACTGGAATATAAAGATAATATAACATACATCCATAAACGTGGATGCATATGCAAAAGTGCAAGATATTTATCTGTACACTAATCTATTTATTTATATCTGCACCTTATTGCTCTTTTATCCTGCACTACAACAAGCTAATGCAACAAAATTCCATCCTTATCGTTACTGTAAAGTTCAAATTTGAATGACAAAAAAGGAAATCTAAGTTTAAGTTATTCATTTTAAATGTTTTTTTTTTGTTGTTTTTCAGTGTGTTGTCCTTTAAACAAATGTATATATTATAACTTTATCTTCAAAATACTATGACTTTATCCTTGGAAAATATTTTTCATACTAATATATCACTAAAAGATTTGTCTTCACAATTAAATTCCTAATATTTAGATTTAAGGATCATAATCGATGACAATTGTTATAATGCATCCGGCACGCGGGAAGTCCCGAGTTAATATATATATATGTATATATATGTATATATATATATATATATATATATATATATATATATATATATATATATATATATATATATATATATATATATATATATATATATAGACCAATGTATATATATATATATATATATATATATATATATATATATATATATATATACATGTATACGTGTATATATACACGTTTGAGTTTGTATTGCACAACACTTAATTTTCTTTGTACAAACGTTTGTACACAGCTAGCTCGACAGTATATATATTGTAGTTGTACTAACAAGCCTGGTGTGCTGCGTGTGTCATGATCGATATAAAGTGTGACTCACTCGATGGATAGTTGTTCGTTTGGTCCAGCTGGCCAAGGACCTTTTTCTGGTTAATTATCGGTACACTCCATTTATGTCGAAATAGCTTGGCTTCAAATTCCACATCATGCAGCTTCTATTCACTCTCACCTCACTTTCCCGGCTTCTATCTGCGCCAACGTCTCACTCTACCTTTGTGCTGGTTTCTAGAAGCAGTAGTTCATCCTCAGAATTTTCAGTTTCAAAAATATACGCTTGTGAATCCCCATTTGTCCCAAAATTGTCGTCTTTGTTTTTTATTACTGAATCTGCCGGTTTGTGGCCATAAGGCAGACGTGTGCAGCTAAGGAAACGCAAATAAATGCGCCGAAAACCAAAATATGGTAAATATTGTACATATTACACATCGTTCTGAACATGTCTATTACTACATTATATATATACTTGCAGTGTGCATATAGAACATTGATGGATGGTTTTGAAGGCTACAATAGTGACTCCCATTAGTCACATCTTCCAAGCATTTTTTACCATCCATAAAATCCCCCCAAAATAAGACGTGTGTTCTTGTCTCATAATAATTGTGAACGATAAGCAAAATCATTCCTTTAAAGGCCTACTGAAACCCACTACTACCGACCACGCAGTCTGACTTAGACTTATATATCAATGATGAAATATTAACATTGCAACACATGCCAATGCGGCCTTTTTAGTTTACTAAATTGCAATTTTAAATTCCGAGCGAAGTATCCTGTTGAAAACGTCGCAAAATGATGACGCATATGATGACGCGTGCGCGTGATGTCACGGATTGTAGCGGACATTTTGTTCCAGCCCCGATCCCAGCTATAAGTCGTCTGCTTTAATCACATAATTACACAGTATTCTGGACATCTGTGTTGCTGAATCTTTTGCAATTGGTTCAAATAATAATGGAGACATCAAAGAAGAAAGATGTAGGTGGGAAGTGGTGTATTGCAGCCGCCTTTAGCAACACAAAGACAGCCGGTGTTTCCTTGTTTCCTTGTTTACATTCCCCAAAGATGAAGGTGAATTTTTACTATGGAACAGAGCGGTCAAGCGTACATGGTTCCCTACCACATGTCAACCGGCAGGTTTCGGTGAGAAAATGTTGGTAATAAGTCGGCTCTTACCGTAGACATGAGCGGAGAGCTTGCGTCGTTCCTCGTGCACCTGTCAAAGAGGCAGCTGCGGACTCTCTTGCCTCCTCCGACCGGCCGCCTCCGAACGTGGGATGCTTCCACCGTGGAGGAGGGAAAATAAAAAAATCTCAGCCCGGCCCCAACGGCTGCTTTCGCTTCGCCTCGTCGAGAAACGTGGCTTCCTTCAGAGATACTGGTGGTCACCACACCCGTGGCCACACCCCTCCGACTTTCACTAAAACGCTAAAACACTAGTAACACAATAAGCAGATAAAGGATTTTCCAGAATGATCCTAGTAAATTTGTCTAATAACATCTGAATCGCTCTGCCGTCTAGTTTTTTTTTTTCCCCTAGTCCTTCACTCTCACTTTCCTCATCCATGAATATTTCATCCTTGCTCAAAATAATGGGGAAATCGTCGCTTTCTCTGTCCGAATCGCTCTCGCTGCTGGTGGCCATGATTGTAAACAATGTGAGTATGTGAGGAGCTCCACAACCCGTGACGTCACGCGCACATCGTCTGCTACTTCCGGAACAGGCAAGGCTTTTTTATTGGCGACCAAAAGTTGCGAACTTTATCGTCGATGTTCTCTACTAAATCCTTTCAGCAAAAATATGGCAATATCGCGAAATGATCAAGTATGACGCATAGAATGGACCTGCTATCCCCGTTTAAATAAGAAAACCTCATTTCAGTAGGTAGGCCTTTAAATCTTGCGAAATTTGATTTTTATTTTTTCATACCAGCTACTCTATTCTCATAATTGTGACTCCTGTCGATTTTTTGGTACTTTCATTCTTGTCCGTCCATCCAGCCATTTCCTACCGCGTGTCCCTCTCGGGGTAGTTGGGGGGTGCTGGAGGCAAGTCACTTTCATTATTGTATGCAGTATAAAATATAAAATAAACATAAATGTGTACCAACGTGAATTCATTGGTGACCTTTAACCACTAAAAGAAGTCTCAAACAGGAAAAGAGGATTAAAAGCTTTGAATCAATGTCACACCACCTATGGCCATTTTGCCGAAGCTAATTTGTCACAACCATTTAGGGCGCGTGCGACTGAGCATTCTATTGATTTGTGCTTTCCAAACGGCACGTGCAAACCCCTCCTTTTCACAAACACACACACGCACACACACGCACACACACGCACACAGCCCATCATTTGTGACCATTTGGATGGGAGACAAATAAATGGGCAGACAGAGAGACAGAAGGAAGGCAGATGACTGGCTTTGACCAGCTTTGCGGGGATGTGTGCGGACCCACACACGGACCCACAAATGAGTGTCGACAATCAGACGAGACAGATAGACGGACAGAAGGTATAGACTTTTTTTGTGTCTGTGTGTGTGTGTGTGTGTTTTCATGCACGTGTTTGTGCGTCAGCGGATGTCAGAGCAGGTTGTGTGTTCTTGCAGTGGCAGAGATGAGAGAGAGACAGAAAGAGGGATAGGAAGCTGCTCTCCTGGAGACAGATGGACTGCCATGCTGTGGACACACGCACACGCACTCACACACACACACAACAGTACAAAGAGAAAAACACATCAGAGCACCACTGGTGCAAACACACAAACATCCAATAGAGGCATCATGGACTCACACAACTTTATATTGCAAGACAAGGCCTTGCATGTAAATGACTCCAAACACACACACACACACGCACGCAAACACACACACCGGGGGTTAATCCTGCCAGGTATGTGGCGACAACCTCGTCACACCCAACTTGAGAGCTGTAGCGGATCTAGGTTGTCGCACAGGATGTGTTGCAAACACACAACACTGTGATGCTTCTTTTTGGAGCGAAGCTGGAAGAGTCCTCACAGCAGCATCACACACTGCTGCACAGGTTTTTGGGGGCGTCGCTGGGAGGGGGCGTGAGCGTCTGTGAAGGTGTGTGTGTGTTTGTGTGTGTGTGTGTGTGTGTTTTAAGTGTGTTTCGCAAGATTGCCAACACATCTCCTCACAGCGAGAGCCCTATAGGAACAGAGACATCTGTGGAGTGAAAGGACGCCAGCTTGCATGGTCGTCTCAGGAGATGCAGAGGAAGAGGAGGGAAAAAAAATGAGGACGGGGAGGAGAGGGCGGGAAAAGGAGTTTACGTTTTAGTTTAGATGTATAAATCAAAAAGAGATGGGACTTCTACTTCGGAATTCCTTACCATTAGTGGGACGTTATTGTTATAATTCTCAGGAGACTACTTTTACAGTGTTGTATGATTTAATTTTGGTACAATTTGCTTTTTCCACATATTTTTTGTTAGGTTACGCCTTTGTTCTTGTACACTGTCTGTCTTTTCAGCACAGGTGGGAAAAAGCCAGTGTATTGCAAGTCAAGACAAGACAAGGTCGAAGTCATCGGCTTGAAATATCCGAGTCCTTACAAGTCATAAACAGATATTTAGTGTTGGATTACCTGGAGAGAGAAAAAATTAAAAAGGCCCGATGATGCAAAACACACTTTTCTTGCATGTTTGCAGTTTTTTTATGTATCTGGGTTCCCATAAGTGCTGAAAATTCCAATTCAAACCTATATATATATATATATATATATATATATATATATATATATATATATATATATATATATATATATATATATATATTTGTCCATGTGATGTCAGATTAGACAAACATTGAGCTGTTTGGCCACAAAACCCAGCAATATGTTTGGAGGAGAAAACGTGTAGCCTTTAATCCCAGGAACACCACCCGACCGTCAAGCATGGTGGTAGTAGTATTATGCTCTGGGCCTGTTTTTCTGCCAATGGAGCTGGTGCTTTACAGAGAGCAAATGGGACAATGAAAAAGGAGGATTACCTCCAAACTCTTCAGGACAACCTAAAATCAGCAGCTCAAAGGTTGGGTCTTGGCCACAGTTGGGTGTTCCAACAGGAAAATTACTCCAAACACACGTCAAAAGTGGTAAATGAATGGCTAAATCAGGCTAGAATTAAGGTTTTAGAATGGCCTTCCTGAAGTTCTGACTTAAACGTGTGAACAATGCTGAAGAAACAAGTCCATGTCAGAAAACCAACAAATTTAGCTGAACTGCACCAATTTTGTCAAGAGGAGTGGTCAGAAGCTTGCCAGAAGCTTGTGGATGGCCACCAAAAGCACCTTATTGCAGTGAAACTTGCCAAGGGACATGTAACCAAATAATAACATTGCTGTATGTATACTTTTGACCTAGCCGTTTTGGTCACATTTTCAGAAGACTCAGTATTCTTCTTTCTCCAAACACAACAAGTTGAGTTTATACCAAAAAGTTACATTTTGGTTTCATCTGACTACATGACATTCTCACAATCCTCTTCTGTATCATCCATGCATCCATTTTGGTATAAACTTAACTCGTCGTGTTTGGAGGAAGAAGAATACCTAGTTGCATTTTAAGAACATCAGACCTACTGTGAAGCATGGGGGTGGAAACATCATGCTTTGGGGCTGTTTTTCTGCTAAGGGGACAGGACGATTGATCCGTGTTAAGGAAAAAATGAATGGGGCCATGTATCGTGAGATTTTGAGCCAAAACCTCCTTCCATCAGTGAGAGCTTTGAATGGTTGACCAAGTACTTATTTTCCACCAGAATTTACAAATAAATTCTTTGAAATTCCTACAATGTGAAATCAATGTCTCTCACAGTTGAAGTGTACCTATGATGAAAATTACAGACCTCTGTCATCATTTTAAGTGGGAGAACTTGCACAATCGGTGGCTGACTAAATACTTTTTTGCCCCACTGTATCAGTAACGACGCTTCATCCATAACCCTGCAAACCGGCGGGCTGCAAATAGAAGGATGACAATACAAGCAAATGTCCTCATTGTGTGCACAAGTGAGCACTCTCGAGCAGATGCGCCCCGTGGCACCTTGGGAGTATATGAGCCAGGCAACAGGACACAGGTGCACCTGCTCTCTGCTCTCCATAAAAGGTCAGCCAAAGTCAGACGGGCATCCAACCTTCCTGGTGCATTTGTGTGCCAGCCCACGTGGGGACATAACAATGAAAGCGGCAAACCGGTCTTTTTTCACCGAGTCTGCAGTGCGCGATGTGTTCGATGACTTTTTACTTGTAAAACAGCTCATTTTAGTCCGCCGAAATAGCCACCGTCGCCACATGTGCCGCCACGGTGGCTGCCAAAGTGCATCCGCTGCCATGTGAGCAGGTATACGGGAGGAAAACACGTGGCGGCGGATCGCTGCCAGGCTAGACAGAAGGTCGGCAATGATGTTTCACTACGTAGATTATGCAGATTTGGACTAAAATAGAATGGGTAGGTAGGTATAGCCGACACAGAGCGAGAGAAGAAGGATGAGAAGGATGGGGGTGGGGTCGGGGGCTTGCGAGTGAGGCCTGCGTGCAGCCTACAGCTGGCAGAGGGATTCCCACAGCCAACTGTCAGTGTAGAGGAGCTCCTTAACAAGCACACAGGCCTCTCAGAAAGGAGCTTTAAAGTGGCCACATGGCCTGGACAGCACTGCAGAGCCCGGCCCAGCAGCAGGCAGGCTTTACTGGGACCCTACACGCTCTCACACACATGCACGTGCACACACACACACAGCTCAAACAAGACTGAGTCGACCAGCTGCTGACAGGGACAAGAGTGTCCAGTGTGATGAATGTGTGTGAGCAGAAAGGAGAGGAAGTAAATATATGATACAGTGCATCTGGGAAGTATTTACAGCACTTCACTTTTTCCACATTTTGATAAGTCACTGCTTTATTCCCAAATGGAATAAATACATTTTTATCCATAATGACAATGTGAATTATTTTATTTTTTTTGAGCAAATTCATTAAAAATAATAAAATAAAAATAAACTTTCCTGCAACGACGACATGTGACACAATTATTCTTCCAACCCCCCCACCCCTGCGTGGTTGAGGTGGGCGGGGTTTGGTGCTCGCGGGGTGTATAACATAGTCAGGTATCGTCATGGATGCAAAGGATTCTGGGTATTTGTTGTGTTGCGTTTATGTTGTGTTACTGTGAGGATTTTCTCCCGAAATGTGTTTTTCATTCTTCTTTTGTGTGGGTTCACAATGTGGCGCATATTAGTAGGAGTGTTAAAGTTGTTTATATCACAACCGTCAGTGTACTTTGTGTCACCCAGTATGCCTTCCAGTCGTGTGCGTGCATCTTCGGAAGCCTCTCACAACATGTTGCTGGACTGGCAAGCAGTTTGTACAAGTTGTAGAAGGTGTTTCAGGCAATGGATCAATAGCATGCCCTTAATCTTGTCATCTAAATAACCACCAGTAGATATTGGCTAGAATAGTTGCGGCTCCCATTGTCTTCCTCATTTTGTGAAACAGGTCGAAATGGCTCTTTGAGTGATAAAGGTTGCTGACCCCTGAACTACAGTGAAGTCTTTACAATGCCACAAGCTTGGCACACCCATCTTTGGCCAGTTACACCCATTCCTTTATGCAGCACCTCTCAAGCTCCATCCAGCGTTGGTTTTCATCCAGCATGTTTCTGTACATTACTGCATTCATCTTTCCCTCTATCCTGAATAGTCAACCAGTTCCTGGTTCCTGCCTGGTTTCCTCCAAACACGATGCCTGGCATTCGCACCAAAGAGTTCAATCTTTATCTCGTCGGACTAGATACTTTTGTTTCTCATAGTCTTTCAGGTGCATTTTGGCAAACTTTTTAACTATCGTATTTTTCGGAGTATAAGTCGCTCCGGAGTATGAGTCGCACCTGCCGAAAATTATTAATAAAGAAGGGAAAAAAACATATATAAGTCGCACTGGAGTACAAGTCGCATTTTTGGGGGAAATTTATTTGATAAAACCCAATACCAAGAATAGACTTTGAAAGAAAATTTAAAATAAAAAGCTGAATAAGTGTACGTTATATGACGCATAAAAAACCAACGGAGAACGTGCCTGGTATGTTAAAGGCCTACTGAAATGAGATTTTCTTATTCAAACGGGGATAGCAGGTCCATTCTATGTGTCATACTTGATAATTTCGCGATATTGCCATATTTTTGCGGAAAAGATGTTGTAGAGAACATCGACGATAAAGTTCGCAACTTTTGGTTGCTAATAAAAAAGCCTTACCTTTACCGTAAGTAGCAGACGATGACGTCACCGGTGTGAGGGCTTCTCACATCCTCACATTGTTTATAATGGGAGCCTCCAGCATCAAGAACTATTCGGACCGAGAAAGCGACAATTTCCCCATTAATTTGAGCAAGGATGAAAGATTTGTGGCTGAGGATATTGATAGGGAAGGACTAGAAAAAAATAAAATGAAAAAATAGGGTTAAAAAAAAAAAGGCGATTGCATTGTGAGCGATTCAGATATTTTTAGACACATTTACTAGGATCATTCTAGGAAATCCCTTATCTTTCTCTTGTGTTGCTAGTGTTTAGTGAGATTATATAGTACCTGATAGTCGGAGGGGTGTGTCCACGGGTGTCTTGACGCCAGTCCCATAGGGAATTAGTCACGGCAGCAGCAGCACGACAGAAGTTCCGCTGATCTCCGGTAAGAGGCTACTTTTTGCCACAATTTTCTCACGGAAACCTGCCGGTTGGCAAGTGGTCGGGATCCATGTTCGCTTGACCGCTCTGATCCATAGTAAAGCTTCACCTCCGGGAATTTTAAATAACGAAACACTGTGTGTTTGTGTGGCTAAAGGCGAAAGCTTCCCAACTCCATCTTTCTACTTTGACTTCTCCATTATTAATTGAACAAATTGCAAAAGATTCAGCAACACAGATGTCCAAAATACTGTGTAATTGCACGATGAGAAGAGACGACTTTTAGCCGCTAGTGGTGCTGCGCTAATATGTCCCCTCCAATTCGAAACCTCACGCGCACGGGTCATCATTCCGCGACATTCTTAACAAGAAACTCCGCGGGAAATTTAAAATTGTAATTTAGTAAACTAAACCGGCCGTATTGGCATGTGTTGCAATGTTAATATTTCATCATTGATATATAAACTATCAGACTGCGTGGTCGGTAGTAGTGGGTTTCAGTAGGCCTTTAATGTAACATATTATGGTAAGAGTCATTCAAATAACTATAACATATAGAACATGCTATACGCTTACCAAACAATCTGTCACTCCTTAATCGCTAAATCCCGTGAAATCTTATACGTCTAGTCTCTTACGTGAATGAGCTAAATAATATTATTTGATATTTTACGGTAATGTTTTAATCATTTCACACATAAGTCCCTCTGAGTATAAGTCGCACCCCCGGCCAAACTTTGAAAATAAACTGCGACTTAAAGTCAGAAAAATATGGTAAATGGCTTCTGTCTGGCCACTCTACCACACAGGCCTGATTGGTGGATTGTTGAGAGTTCTCCTCTCTCCACGGAGGATTGCTGTAGGTCTAACCAAGTGTCCATCGGGTTCTTGGTCACCTCCCTGACTGGACTAAGATGAATGCAGCAATGTGCAGAGACATCCTGGATGAAAACCAACATTCCTGTCCAACCTGATAGAGCTTGAGAGGTGCTGTAAAGAGGAATGGGCAAAACTGGCCAAAGATAGGTGTGCCAAAATTGTGGCATCGTATTCAAAAAGACTTGAGGCTGCAATTGCTTCCAAAGGTGCATCAACAAAGTATTGAGCAAAGGCTGTGGATACCAATACCTACAGTATGTACATGTGATTATTTTAATTTTTTATTTCTAATGAATTTGCAAAATTATATATTAAAAAAAAAAAAATCCCATTGTCACTAAGGGTTATTGAGTGTAAAATTTTGAGGACAAAAATGAATGTATTCCATTTTGGAACAAGGCTGTAACACAGGGGTAGGGAACCTATGGCTCTAGAGCCAGATGTGGCTCTTTTGATGACTGCATCTGGCTCTCAGATAAATCTTAGCTGGCATTGCTTAACACGATAAGTCAGTGTTTTTCAACCTTTTTTGAGCCAATCACATTTTTTTCATTGACAAAATTCTGAGGCGCACCACCAGCAGAAAACATTAAAAAAATTAAACTCAGTAGCCAATATTGACAAAAAAAAAATTTCTCGCAATAGCTCTTGTATCTATGTAGGTGTATTGTCAAGCCGTAACTTATTTTGAGTTTTTTCTGTGTTTTCCTGTGTGACTTGCGCTCCTATTTTGGTGGCTTTTCCTCTTTTGTTGGTATTTTCCTGTAGCAGTTTCATGTCCTCCTTGAATGCTATTCATCGCACCTGCTTTGTTTTTACAATCAAGACTATTTAAGTTGTGCGGACGCACTCCTTCTTTGTGTGGACCTTGTTGATCGTCATGCCATGTACGGATGTACTTTGTGGACGTCGTCTGCTCCGCACACTGTATGTCTTTGCTGTCGTCCAGCATTCTGTTTTTGTTTACTTTGCAGCCAGTTCAGTTTTAGTTTTGTTTTGCTTCAATGCCTTTTCTTAGCGGCACTCGCCTTTTGTTTATTTTTAGTTTACGTGTTGGATACCTTTTCACCTACATGCTGCCTCCCGCATATTGTGATCACGACATACCATGTTCCCGACATCTACAAAAGCAACTAGCTAACTGCTGCCCCCTACTGATATGGAAGAGTATTACACGCTTACTCTGCCGAGCTCTAGACAGCACAGACACTCAATAACAGCACATTTTTGAATTATAGTTACAGGTTTGCAAAGCATATTATCAAGCCAATTAGGTGAAATTACATCATCTCTCCCACGACACACCAGACTGTACAGTGGTTGAAAAACACATCGATAAGTAATGAATAATTTCGCTGTTAATCACAGTGTTAAAAATAACATTCAAAATATAAAACATTCTCATGCATTTTAATCCATCCATTCGTTTTCTACCGTTCCTGTTCAAGAAGTCGCATTAATCGTAAGAACTATTTTATTCATTAGCTTCAGAATAATAATGTTATTAAAAAGAAGAAGATACTTATTATGTTCTTAAAATGTTGGTCTTACTTAAAAATGCACACATTTATTTGTATTCAGTGCTAAGAATTATTATATGGCTCTCTCGGAAATATATTTTATAATATTTTGCTTTCATGGCTCTCTCAGCCAAAAAGGTTCCCGACCCCTGCTGTAACATAACAAAATGTGGAAAAGGTGAGTAATTTTCAGATGCACTATATATGAAGCATGTGATGACTATTGTGGCTACTATTGAATGTGGAAAAAACCCATACATTATACTTATGTTTAACCTCTAATATATATTCAAATGATCCATGATTATTATACCTATTTTTGAAAGTAATATTTTAGCAATCGTAAAAATGTGGTGTAAAAAAGTACAAAAGGTGTAATATTTCACTGATGCTTCAAAAAATATTTTAATCCGCTATATTGATTGTCCCTTAGAGAAGTTAAAGTGTTAGTTAAACGTTATAGTCACCAACAACAATGTCAAAATTAAATATAAGCTTCATTTTGTAATTTATTTACTGAAACAAAGTACTCATAATTAGCATAATAGCATTATTAAGAACTTATAATTCTGGTTTTCTTATTTCACAAATTTAACTTTTCATCCCAAACTTTTGATTGATCTCATAATTCTTACTTTTTTTTACTTGACCTTTTTGACTTTTTTTTTTATAAAATGTTTGAATTTTGATATCATTGTGTTTGGGGGATGGGGGAATTATTTTATAATCTTGAGTTATGTAATTATTTTGACTTTTTAACTTCTTGTGACTTCATCCCAAAATGTATATTTTAATAAAATCTTATGAATATGACTGTCTCATAATTTTGAATTCATCTTATAATTACGAAATTGAGTCTCGTAATTTTAACACATTTTCTCGTGATTGTGACTTTCTTCTGTGGAACAGGGGTTAGTGCTGGTGCCTCACAATACAAAGGTCCTGGGTTTAATCCCCGAGCTTGGGGTCTTTCTATGTGGAGTTTGCTTGACTGCGTGGGTTCCCTCCAGGTGCTCCGGCTTCCTCCCACCTCCAAAGACATGCAACTGGGAATAGGTTGATTGGCAACACAAAATTTGCCCTAGAGTGTGAATGTTTTCTATCTGTGTTGGCCCAGTAAGGTGGCGACTTGTCCAGGGTGTAACCCGCCTTCCACCCAAGTGCAGCTGGGATAGGCTCCAGCACCCCCCTCAACCCCTAGTGCAGGGGTCGGGAACCATTTTGGCTGAGAGAGCCATGAAAGCCAAATATTTCAAAATATATTTCCGTGAGAGCCATATCATATTTTTTAACACTGAATACAACTAAATGCGTGCATTTTTAAGTAAGACCAACATTTTTAGAGTATAATAAGTCTCTTATTCTTTTTAATAAGATTATTATTCTGAAGCTAACCAATAATGTTGATCATATTTTTGTTTGGCCATGTGCTGTTTGTCCTTTGGACTCTTTAAGTTCCTGTTTTTTTCCACTCCCTTGTCTGGTTTCCTTGGTTACTCATTTTGTCCACTTGTCTCTGGTAGACAAAATGCCCGCTCACCTGCTTCCCGAGCACTAATCAGAGGCAGTATTTAAGCTCGTCTTTGCCAGTCAGTCGCCCTGTGCTGACTTGTTTCATGCCTTGCCATAGTTTCGTGCTTCATGCCATGCCAAGTAAGTTTTGTTTTATTTATGTTCATGGTCTGTTTATGCGTTAGCTTTGTTCCTTAGCCCATGTTGTGCCTCCACTGTGAGCGAATTTTGTTTGTATTTTTTTTTTGTTTAAATTAAATCATGTTTTTACCTAAATGCCATGTCCCGAGTAGTCCGTCTGCCTTTAGGGGGAACGACCCTGCAGCAAGCTGCGACCCCCCCATCGTGACATACAATACTTCTTACCATTAATGCGACTTCTTGAACAGGTGCAGTAGAAAACGGATAGATGGATTTGATTTCATGAGAATGTTTTATATTTTGCACGTTATTTTTAGCACTGTGATTACCAGCGAAATTATTCATAAATATCGCATTAAGCAATGTCAGCTAAGTTTTATCTGAGAGCCAGATGCAGTCATCAAAAGAGCCACATCTGGCTCTAGAGCCATAGGTTCCCTACCCCTGCCCTAGAGGGACAAGCGGTAGAAGATGCATGATTTTCTTGTAATTTTGGCTTTATCTCATAATTTCAATGGTGTGTCTTATACAATTTACTTTATCTCATTATCATCACTTTTTCTCTCATACTTTCGAGTTTTTCTATGATCGTTTCTATTTCTTATCTTACAAATATGACTCATGGGGGGATATTTTTTCTTTGACTGGCGTAAGGAAAGTTTCTTCTTCTTCTTTTGGTTAGTTGGAGTTATTTATTTAAACTTTAAGGAGTTGCGTACCTCAGTGACCTTAAGAGCTATACCAGCAGGAGCTTAGTCTTCAGGTGGGACAGCCAAGTTGCACAGGTGTGAAGGTAGAAGCCTGACGAAGTGCAATCCACTTTTCCAGGTACTGTATGTAGCTCAGTATTTTTCAAACTTTTCTGAGCTGAGGCACATTCTTTTCATTGAAAAAATGTGGCGGTACACCACCAGCAGAAAACATTTAAAAAATTTAACTCAGCAGTTGATATTGACAGTAAAAAGTTGTTTTCGCAATTATTGGATGTGAATTCAAACCATAACCAACCATGCATCAATATAGTTCGTCTCAAAGTAGGTGTACCATGAATTGATTAACGTGGACCCCGACTTAAACAACTTGAAAAACTTATTCGGGTGTTACCATTTAGTAGTCAATTGTAGGGAATATATGTACTGTACTGTGCAATCTACTAATAAAAGTGTCAGTCAATCAATAAATACCGTCACGACCTGTCACATCATGCCATGATTTATTTTGACTTTTTTGGTGTTTTCCTGTGTGTTGTGAATTAGTTCTTGTTCTGCGCTCCTATTTCGTTTTTGATTGTCATGTCATGTTTGTGGACGCCGTCTGCACCACACGCTGTAAGTCTTTGCTGTCGTCCAGCATTCCATTTTTATTTACTTTGCAGCCAGTTCAGTTTTAGTTTCGTTTTGCATAGCCATCCCTAAGCTTCAATGCTTTTGGTTATTTTTGGTTTAAGCTTTGGATACTTATTTACCTGCACACTGCCTCCCACTGCCGTCTGCATATTGTGATCATGGCAATCCATGTTCCCGACATCTACAAAGCATTTAGCTACCTGTTGCCACCAACTGATATGGAAGAATATTACACAGCCAAGCTCTAGACAGCACATACAATGATTAGTGGCTTGCAAAAAATATTTTTAACCCAATAAGGTGAAATTACATAATTTCCCGCGGCACACCAAACAATATCTCACGGTACACTAGTGTGCCGCGGCACAGTGGTTGAAAAACACTGCTGTAGCTAACAAGCAAATTCAATTAGCAAGGCAGCGATGTTACCACGGTATTGGCACAGAAGAAAGTGGAGGTGCATGTACACATGACGCCCCTTTCACATCTCTGACTGCCCCCTCATATATGAATAGCTTCCAATTGAGTTCTGCATGTATAACTATAGTTATTCTCTCTGTGTTAATATTTTGTGCCTGCCTGGAACGGATTACTTAGATCTACATGATTTCTTATGGAATAATTCCTTCATTTTCCTAGGATTTACAAAAACTGAGGTATGTGTAACGTCTGGTTGGCATAGCAATGCCCCGGGTTCGTTCCTCCAAGGATGCGTCGGCAAGAACACAGCAAAAGGTAAGAAATAAAGATTTATTAAACTCAAAACAGGCTAGAACAAAAACACTGGTGCTAATAGAAAAAGGTAAACAAATGGCGCTAGCATGGAGGCTAGGGATAATAAACGGAAAAACACTAAACTTGGCACGAAGGCACACAAAAGGGAAAACAAACCAATAGCATGAGAGCTAGAATAAAACAAAGGTGTAGCGTGTAAGCTAGCGAGAATATACATACGAAGCAGTCGTCACTTAGGAACCCAGAATGAAGAACGAAAAGGGCGAGCTTAAATAAGGGAGGTAATTACAAGAAACAGGTGTGCGTGGATAGCAAGGGGCAGGTGAACTAATGACTTTCCATGGTGACAGACTAAACAGGAAATAAGGACGTCAAACAACAGAGTGATACCAAAAAGGAAGGATAAACAAGAACATGTAAAGATCCGAACAGTGGATTGCAACAGTATGGCTGTATTATGTTAGAATTGGATCTCAGTGTGCAGGTGTAACAAATAAAGTGTCTCCAGCAACTAAAGGCAGTTGTTGTTTTTTGTCCAGTTGCAGTTGTCTCCCTTTTCCCCACCATCACTATGCCGGATCCGGCACGACGCTGATGTCCCAGCATTAGCATTTCAAGGAGCCTCCAATAAGGAGGGCAAGAAAAGCCGCTCTCGGCAGGGGGAAAATCTACTTTGTCCCGGGCGCCAACATCTGCTGCAGCCGTCCCCCAGCCAGAAGGGACACATTTGGGATAAAGCTCGAAGAGCCCTCTCTGATTTACTGTAATGACAAACAGACAGATAGACGGACAGACGGGCAGAACGGGCAACCATATGCGGAAGCGCGGGAGGAAAAGGGGAAGAGACAAAAACAACTTCTGTCTCGCTGTCTGTGTTTTTTTTTTTTTTTCCCTGTAGTGGCTTCCCTGCACGCTTATGTCAGTGGTGGGAAAGGCGGGGTGCAGGATTCTGCTCTGTGAACATCCGCACTTGTACTGATAATATTAAAGGGAGGCCATAAAATAGCACATCATCATCATCATCATCATCATCATCATCATCAACAACATTAGGTGCTGATGAGAGTGGAAGAACTTTGCAGGATTGGTCACCATCAAGTCTGAGAGCGAGTTCCAGGGACTAGATCCCGCTTTGATCTGCCCCCCTTGAAAGTATTTTACTTGATTCAAATCTGAAACATCTTCAACAACCAGTAAGAATCCAGTTGGCTCCATTCAACCTTTGTTGATAGTATAAAACTCCTTTCACACAAATAAAAAAAGGGCCAAACGGAATTAGGTATCCCTAATTTTTTTTTTCAGGGAGTTTGCAACCCTGAACACCACCGTGATGGATTGTCACACAAGGAAGCAACAACAACAATAAAAACCCTCACTTAGTCAACTGATGTGTGTGTTTTCATCAGTACGTGTGTGTGCGTGCGTGCGTGCGTGTGTGCGTGTGTGTATTCTCACGGCGGTTCATCTTCAGTGATCAGTTCATCTTCTTTCCAAATATATATAGAATGCATCTGAGGGGGGCTTCACGGTGGCAGAGGGGTTAGTGCGTCTGCCTCACAATACAAAAGTCCTGCAGTCCTGGGTTCAAATCCAGGCTCGGGATCTTTCCGTGTGGAGTTTGCATGTTCTCCCCGTGAATGCGTGGGTTCCGTCCGGGTACTCCGGCTTCCTCCCACTTCCAAAGACATGCACCTGGGGATAGGTTGATTGGCAACACTAAATTGGCCCTATTGTGTAAATGTGAGTGTGAATGTTGTCTGTCTATCTGTGTTGGCCCTGCGATGAGGTGGCGACTTGTCCAGGATGTACCCCGCCTTCCGCCCGATTGTAGCTGAGATAGGCGCCAGCGCCCCCCGCGACCCCACAAGGGAATAAGCGGTAGAAAATGGAAATGGATGCATCTGAGGGAGTTAGAGCAGAAGTTGCGCTGGGAAAAGTCTTTCAAGGCAATACGTCACCAAGAAATACTGTCGTCAAAATTACATTTCTTCCGGACGAAAACGGTCTGGAAGAAATTTTAATTGTATTCCAAGCCTCTCTCTATGCTGTAGTTCACAAGTGTCAAACTGGAGGCCTGAGGGCTAGATCTGGGGGTGGCGTCATTTTATATGACCCGT
The DNA here is from genome assembly GCF_033978795.1 of Nerophis ophidion. Classification (NCBI taxonomy): domain Eukaryota; kingdom Metazoa; phylum Chordata; class Actinopteri; order Syngnathiformes; family Syngnathidae; genus Nerophis; species Nerophis ophidion. Next base: position 64,835,343 of record NC_084613.1, on the reverse strand, counting down.
CACGTAGACAATACTATAGACCAGGGGTAGGGAACCTATGGCTCTCGAACCAGACGTGGCTCTTTTTATGACTGCATCTGGCTCTCAGATAAATCTTCGCTGACGTTGCTTAACACGATAAGTAATTAAAAATTCCGCTGGTAATCACAGTGTTAAAAATAACGTTCAAAATATAAAACATTCTCATGCTTTCTAATCCATCCATCCGTTCCTATCGCACCTGTTCAAGAAGTCGCATTAATGGTGAAAAGTATTTTATTTATTATTGGTTACCTTCAGAATAACAATGTTATTAAAAAGAATAAGAGATGCACGCATTTAGTTGTTGTAATCAGGGAAAGTCCAAATAAAAGAGGAGGCGTAGAATTCTCTTGTCAGAGCGTGGGACGACACTGTACAAGGGTACAGGTCTACGGGTTTCTCCTCATTGAGCTAAATTGAATCCTGTCTCTGTTTAATTCCTTGCTTCTTGTCTGTTTAAAAGATGTCATCAGTGTTTGAACCTGACAGTTGAATTTAGTGTTGAAGATATTATACAGCTCTCACAGAAAAACATTTTAAAATATTTGTCTTTCATGACTCTGTCAGCCAAAAAGGTTCCCGACCCCTGCTATGGACTGTATTTATATTATTCACATGTGAATAATTCTGTATAATACACTGTATTTATATTATTCACATGTAAAAAATCCCCAAGTGTTTATTGTTTATTGTGAGCGAACTGTGGGGCTGAATTTCCCCCAGGGATCAATAAAGTACTTTCTATTCTATTCTTCCATCCATCCATTTCTACCGCTTATTCCCTTTTTGGGGTCGCGGGTGGCGCTGGCGCCTATCTCAGCTGCAATCGGGCGGAAGGCGGGGTACACCCTGGACAAGTCGCCACCTCATCGCAGGGCCAACACAGATAGACAGACAACATTCACATTCACATTCACACACTAGGGCCAATTTAGTGTTGCCAATCAACCTATCCCCAGGTGCATGTCTTTGGAAGTGGGGGGAAGCCGGAGCACCCGGAGAGAACCCACGCATTCACGGGGAGAACATGCAAACTCCACACAGAAAGATCCCGAGCCCGGGATTGAACCCAGGACTGCAGCACCTTCGTATTGTGAGGCAGACGCACTAACCCCTCTGCTATGTAAAAAAAAACCCTAGTGTTTATTGTTTATTGTGAGGGAAATGTGGAGCTGAATTTCCCCCAGGGATCAATAAAGTACTTTCTATTCTATTCTACGTTATTCAACGTGGTCCGCCACATAATTTAACGTGGCCGGCCACATCCTTCAATGTGGTCTCCATTGCCATTCAAGTGGCCCTCTAAAGGAAGCCCTGATGGCGGCGTGGCCTCCAATAAAAACAAATTTGACCCCGTGCTGTAATTCATGCCAAAGCTGTTTGGCGGGGTCAAAGGTCACGGTTCTCAAGTTCTTCCGCACCAAAATAAGAACTTGGTAGCCGTGCGTTTCCCACCTAGGCCTTCAGCGATGTCCGACTTCAATGATTACCTCACAAAATACCATAACTGATGTCACCACATGACCATTGCTTGAGAAATGGCATACAAGGAACACATTTACGCACTACTAGTAATTGGATCACATCAATAGTGTACAAAACGGGTTATTTTCTGGCGCATTGTAAAAATCAAAAAAGCTGCATTAGCAATTAAAACATATCTTATGTGGTACTTTCAAAATTGAAATTGCAAATAACATATTAAACATGAAAAATTTAAGAATAAAATATTTTAACTCACAATTTGTAGCAACCATTGGACGCCGTATAAGCCAGTGATACCCCTTGTCGATTTCGAGTGGAAATGGCGTGCATTTCCCCATTTACTCGCCGACATGGTCTCACAAGATGTAGTTTCTCTTTAAATATCCTTCTTGAAAATGGCCTTGCAGATATATATCTGCCACCTAATCAATGTTTTGTTCTCCTTCTTTGTGGGTCAACACTTCCTGACAAGTGGGTATCCAGTCAAAGTCTCGTTAACATCAGGCTGCCTAGATAGGCTACTGTCGACGACTTGTGATCTGATTGGCTATGGCAACTGTCTATCACCTCTGTGTTCTCAAATACATCCGCTAACGGCCCCGGTGAGTATCCAATCACAGGAAGCGTAAATGTCACGTTCAACCTGAGAGCAGCTCGAAGGCCTTACTGACAACAACTCCTGATCTGATTGGCTATCGCAACTGTCTATCACCTGTATGTGCCCGTTCGCTTACAGTGCACGGACATTGTTGATTCTGAAGGCCCCGGGCAGATTTGGTACAGCATGGCAACATAAGCTAGCTGAATTCTGATTGGATAAAAACTCTAACTTAAGAACAACATCACTGAAATGAGCATAATATGACATGAAGTTAAAGTTAAAGTACCAATGATTGTCACACACACACGAGGTGTGGCGAAATTGTTCTCTGCATTTGACCCAGCAGCCTTGATCACCCCCTGGGAGGTGAGGGGAGCAGTGAGCAGCAGCGGTGGCCGCGCCCAGGAATAATTTTTGGTGATTTAACCCCCAATTCCAACCCTTGATGCTGAGTGCCAAGCAGGGAGGTAATGGGTCCCATTTTTATCGTCTTTGGTATGACTCGGCCGGGGTTTGAACTCACGACCTACCGATCTCAGGGCGGACATATGACATGAAAAGAATATCCATCCATCTATCCATTACCGACGCTTATTCCCTTTGGGGTCACGGGGGGGCGCTGGTGCCTATCTCAGCTACAATCGGGCAAAAGGCGGTGTAGCCCCTGGACAAGTCGCCCAGTAAATAAAAAATGACTTTTGTATTTAATTATGATCATATTTGGTTATGTTAGACCAGCAGAGAAGGCCTTGCTGGCCCTGACGGCCACCGTCGGTATCATAGTATGCGCAAAAGGTAAGGTGAATAATTATAATTCGGAGCCACCATAGGACTTTGGGGGAAAGCATCAGCTTGAGAAAAATAAAGAATAAAACATATTCTTCAAACCCGCCGAGCTAATTTAAATAGGGAGAACGCATGACTTTTTAAAGCACTCCTGGGGCACAAAATAGGGAAGCTTATGTTCTAAGCGCCACATTTTGTAAACGATTAATCAAGACCAAGCCCTCATTCATTCATAGAAAAAGCTGATTCACTACTTATGTTTGCAGCACACTCACGCACACACACACACACACACACACAAAGATGCCCTGTAAAGGCAGAGTGATGCCATCATGAGTTACATGACCAGTCGACCTGCTGTGAGCACCTGGCTGCTTTCGCCACCAAACAGGCATTTCACGTCAAAGGGGCCGTTTGGAGCGGCGTCGACTTTGGACAGCACAATAAAAGTCAACACGGCAGAGAGAACGAGGTCAACGACCCCATCGCCAGCCTGACTGATGGACGTCTTGGACTCTGTGTGGTCCAGACTTGAGTCATTTTGACCACTTTCTGTTTACCAGCGACTTACTGTTCTACTTTCTCTCACACACATCATCATTGCCACATGTCTGCTTTCAGGCTCCATCCCTAACAATTATCTCTGCTGTGAGCTCTGGCTTGAGGCACCTCATAGTCTGGCCCGGTCACACAAACACACACGCACACACACGCACACCCACACACACACACACAACAAACATTACACAGTGTACGTGACAACTCGACTGTTTGTGTGCGTCATAGTGTATTTAAATGTATATTGTATCGAATCTGAAGTTAAAAATACACTGCTGGAGTTCCACTTTACTAGGGGTGTGGGGAAAAATCGATTCGAATTTGAATTGCGATTCTCACGTTGTGCGATTCAAAATCGATTTAAATTTTTAAAAAATCGATTTTTTTTTTATTTTTATAAATCCAACAAAACAATACACAGCAATATCATAACAATGCAATCCAATTCCAAAACCAAACCTGACCCAGCAACACTCAGAACTGCAATAAACAGAGCAATTGAGGAGACACAAACACGACACAGAACAAACCAAAAGTAATGAAACAAAAATGAATATTATCAACAACAGTATCAATATTAGTTATAATTTCAGCATAGCAGTGATTAAAAATCCATCATTGACATTAAAAATAAAAAACAAGAACAATAGTGTCACAGTGGCTTACACTTGCAGCACATCTCATAAGCTTGACAACACACTGTGTCCAATATTTTCACAAAGATAAAATAAGTCATTTTTGGGGTTTGTTTAATAATAAAACAAATTTACATTATTGCAATCAGTTGATAAAACATAGTCCTTTACAATTATAAAAGCTTTTTACAAAAATCTGCTACTCTGCTTGCATGTCAGCAGACTGAGGTGGATCCTGCTGAAATCCTATGTATTGAATGAATAGAGAATCCTTTTGAATCTGGAAAAAATCGTTTTTGAATCGAGAATCGGGTTGAATTGAAAAAAAAAAATAGATTTTGAATCGAATTGTGACCCCAAGAATCGATATTGAATCGAATCGTGTGACACAAAAAGATTTGCAGCCCTACGATTTACCCTTGTAGCCAGTGTGGATAAATGTTTTTGATCACTTAATTGCATGTTTTTGTTACTTCCAAACTGATACAGTTAACATGAGTAAAAAATAAATATCAAAGAATTGTATTTTACTGACTTTCATGGTCTTCCATAGTCAGCTGTGTTTCCTCATACTGTTTTAGCATTTCCTCATATCATCAGTAGAAGAGGACACAAAAATAGAATACTAGCGGCTAACCTTTTTCCTTCTCATTTTTGTGTGCAGGATACGCTTTTTTTTCCGGTTTTCCACAGGTTCTGACTCAGTCTTTTCTCCACTCGATGGTGTGCCCAATTTTCACTTTTTTCAGTACAAACTCAGACTAAAACACTTATTTTTGGAATTCAAAACCATTAAAATGATCGCTTCAAATTATGCTCCTTCAAATTTCGTCATATTTCATACTTCCTTTATATTCTGTGCAACATTTGGGATGACGATGCTACAAAAACACATGCTATGCAATATGAAATTGCTTCCATTCTTCTGCAGGTGACGTCACCATGCTAATATGCAGGCCCGCCTACATTTTGGAACTAAAAATGGGCCTGAAAATGAGCCTAAAATCATTACTGTGTCTATATTAGGGGGAATTTTACCTTAAACATAATTTTTAGGTCCAGAACCATGAAGTAAGTGCCAAGGTTGCCACCATTAAATAGGCTTTTTAAATCAACATCTAATTTCCACGTACATGCATTTTACTTGGACATCAGTGTGTTTTGCTTTTTCATTGGCTTATTTTTTTTTTAATGTAACACTTGCGTAAAGTTGCTTCTTTTTTGTTGGTGTTAACATACACAGTTTTTTTGTTGTTGTTTTAACTTGTTTATTAACAGCGCTTAACTTCCTCCTACACAAGTAATGAACGTTTTTTCTCCAACAATATTTACAATACGTTTTGTCATTTTACACGAGTGTTATAATTGTTTGACTATTTAAAATCGTCATACAAAATCTTAAAATATGACAGGCTAGCATGTTGCACAAAGTGGAGTGGAGCAAGGACAGTGTGTTTTGTTTTTTCTTTGGCTTTTTAAAAAAAACTCTTATTGCGTACTGTGAAGAAAAAATGTCGAAAGAATTTACAGTAAATTACTGGTGACTCAGTCCCTAGAATTCTACTGTAGAAATAAAAGTGATACCTATTTTCCAAATTACAGTAGTGCACTGTAAAAATGACTGTAGGTTTTACAGTAAAAATAAAAAAGACCAGCAGCTAAGTTTTCAGAATTTAATCGTAAAAATAACAGTGGTACGGTTTTTCAATTTAAAGTAACACGGTGCAAAAAAAAAAAAAAAAAATTCGGTAAAATTCTAGTGACTACTGTAGCAATAAAAGAGTTACCTCTTTTCCAATTTACAGTACTGCACTGTAAAAAGGACTGTCGATTTTACAGTAAAAAAAACAACAACAAGCAGCTACGTTTTCAGAATTTAATCGTAAAAGTAACAGTTGTACGGTTCTTCGATTTTAAAGTAATCCGGTGCAAAAAAATTTGCACATTCCATCCATTTTCTACCGCTTATTCCCTTTTGGGGTGGCGGGGGGCGCTGGCGCCTATCTCAGCTACAATCGGGCGGAAGGCGGGGTACACCCTGGACAAGTCGCCATCTCATCGCAGGCCCAACACAGATAGACAGACAACATTCACACTCACACACATTTTTCGAGAAAATTCTAGTGACTCAGGTGCCAGTATTTTTTACTGAAAAACCTACTTTTTTTCAATAGTGTAAAAGAAGGAACTGCCTAGTGGTAACATGTGTTTTGTTAAGTGAAGATGTTACAAGAAGTAAGATCCCTTACATCTAACACGTCATCTTTAAACTTAATTTTGACAGGGTTTCCTCCTTTTGACACATGCACAACAGGTATGGATGTCACAAAATGAACTGTTTACGTCAACCCTACATGTGCTTTATTGTTTTTTACGCTGACCTATATATTTTTGGGGTAACACTTTAGTACGGAGAACATATTCACCATTAATTAAATTGCTTATTAAAGAAACAAAGACTTCATTTAGAGTTATTCGGACACTAGGGGAACATATCAGGGTTAGGGTTACCAATAAGCAAGAATTCTGAGGTTATTGAGGGAAGACTCTTAGTTAATGGCTTACTGGTTGTATAATAAGGCCATGCAGGGTAAGGCATTAATAACTACTTAATAATGACTAATTAAGAGACAATGTTACTAATTTGCATCTTAATAAGCAACTAATTAACGGTGAATATGTTGCCCTTATAAAGTGTTACCATTTTTTTTTGTCCGATAAAACTTTGACAAGTGTCTGAAAAATGATTATAAATGGCTTTAAAAGTAGTTATTATGATGCTATATTATATATTTAAAAAAAAAAAACATGTATTATACGTTAGATAAGTGTCAGTTATTGTCAAATTATGACCTTATTATAACAACAGCATGCTTAAATGTTTGGAAGAAATTGAATTAATTAAATTATAATATATTGATATGTATGTAAAAAAAAAGTATTATTAAATAATTGAATTAATTAAATTATAATATATTGATATGTGGGCTTCACGGTGGCAGAGGGGTTAGTGCGTCTGCCTCACAATACGAAGGTCCTGCAGTCCTGGGTTCAAATCCAGGCTCGGGATCTTTCTGTGTGGAGTTTGCATGTTCTCCCCGTGAATGCGTGGGTTCCCTCCGGGTACTCCGGCTTCCTCCCACTTCCAAAGACATGCACCTGGGGATAGGTTGATTGGCAACACTAAATTGGCCCTAGTGTGTGAATGTGAGTATGAATGTTGTCTGTCTATCTGTGTTGGCCCTGCGATGAGGTGGCGACTTGTCCAGGGTGTACCCCGCCTTCCGCCCGATTGTAGCTGAGATAGGCGCCAGCGCCCCCCGCGACCCCAAAAGGGAATAAGCGGTAGAAAATGGATGGATGGATGGATATTGATATGTATGTAAAAAAAAAAGTATTATTAAATAATTTTTTCTCTAAATACTATTAGTCTATTGTAGTATTTCTGGCATTTTGTTATCATGTAATTTGTCTTTTTATATTTCCTCTAAATATTACCTCATATAAAAAGACAGAAAATCTGTAAGGAAAGAAAAAAAAGGGAGCAGAAGGCACGCTTACTAGCGCTACGTAAAAAAAAAAAAAGGGAGGGCTTGTAGTCGTCTTTCTACTAGCGGATCATGTCCAGTGTACACACTCGCACACACACACATGCGCGTACACACACACACTCACACACAGCCAGATGGACAGCAGCGCTAAAGCTTAGTTTAATGACAAAAGGACCCTCAATCTGGACACGGATTTATCACTCACTTTAAAGTCCATCTGCGAGAAGTTTGGACTGTAAACACAACTGCTCATGTAGTCTCTCTGCCTTCTTGGACTCGTGTTTGTTCGACTTAGCAACTCCCTGAGCGCACACACATTCCAACATACGCACGCACGCGCACACACACACACACCCTCCCTAGAACAAATGGAAGGATGCGATTAAGGGTTCAAGGCCGGAGACAAGAAAGAGAGGACCATGTGATGAGGAATGAGAGCATCGGGTTCTATGGTCATGTCCGGAGGCAGGGCATCACTTAAGGAAATATGGAGGGGGTGATATTTTGGGGGGTGGGAGGGTGAGCTGGAAGAAGAGTGACAGCACGGAGATGGACTGGCTGACTATTTATAGGCTGGGCCATCTGCAGAGCTCCCTCTTGTCTTTGGTCATCCTGCTCACAAAGGCTTGGAGGCAGATTCCAGCAGCCCCAGCCGCTCCACCATCCATTCACTATTCATTCCAGAGCCGGCAGCACCATATGGATCCGGCCCCACTGCTGGGCCCTGGCCGGCCCGTTTATCCCACTTCGAGCACTCTTTCTTCGGATTGACATGGTAATGAAGCCTGGGTGGCTCGCTTTTCTTGTCTGCCCCCCCCCCCTCTCAAAAGGAGCCGGGATTGAACATGACCGGACCACAACACACACCTGCCATACTCCTTTTCCTTCTTCCTCTTCTCACACACACCTTCACCAATGCCCAGCAATTAAAAATTATTCACAGATCAATTCGGTAAAATACCTTCTACTGTTGACCCACAAGTCCTGGTTAGGCACATTGATCCAGATCTGCACCAAAGCCAGGATAGCTTGTTCCTTTTCCCAATTATGACTATGACGTTTCGTACACATAACCTTAAACCCATGTTAAACTTGTAATAAATAATTCTCCCCTATACAAAATACTACACTAATACACTACTGTGCAATATTACCCTTCGAGTGCAATACGTCTGACACTGATTTTTATTACTTTATTACTCTGCTACTCTTGTTTTGTTCTGTATATTGTACAGTATTTTGTATATTGTACAGGATTGCTTATGGGTTTTTTGGATAGTAGTCTGTTTATTTAAATTCTTATTTTTTTTATCTTTGATTGATTGAAAATGATTGATTGAAACTTTTATTAGTAGATGGCACAGTACAGTTCATATTCTGTGAAATTGACCACTAAAAAGAAACACCCGAATAAGTTTTTCAACTAGTTTAGTTAATAAATTCATGGCATCTTTATTACTACTTGAGTGATTTATTTTTATTCCATATTTGTTTCCACTACCGCACCTTATTTTGGAGTCATTAATCTAGTTATATGCAAATATAATGACAATAAAGTCCATTCTATTCTATTCTAATGACACACAACCTTATGTTGGGTCAAATGTGGAAACTTTCATGCGATTTCTTCCTCCAAACACGACAAGTTGAGTTTATACCAAAATGGATACATGGATGATACAGCAGACGATTGGGAGAATGTCATGTGGTCAGATAAAACCAAAATAGAACTTTTTGGTATAAACTCAACTCGTCGCGTTTGGAGGAAGAAGAATACTGAGTTCCATCCCAAGAACACCATATCTACTGTGAAGCATGGGGGTGGAAACATCACACTTTGGGGCTGTTTTTCTGCTAAGGGGACAGGACGATTGATCCGTGTTAAGGAAAGAATGAATGGGGCCATGTATCGTGAGATTTTGAGCCAAAACCTCCTTCCATCAGTGAGAGCTTGGAATGGTTGATCAAATACTAATTTCCACCATAATTTACAAATAAATTATTTAAAATTCCTACAATGTGAACTCCTGGATTTTTTTTTCACATTCTGTTTCTCACAGTTGAAGTGTACCTATGATGAAAATTACAGACCCCTGTCATCATTTTAAGTGGGAGAACTTGCACAATCGGTGGCTGACTAAATACGTTTTTGCCCCACTGTATATGGCATCTGTTAGGTTGTAAAAAGTTACAGTGAGTATGTAAAATAGTGAATAAAGTGCTTCCTGGAGATGCACGCTCTGTCGGAAACAAGCCTGAACAGAGTTCAATAGCATTAAAGCTACAGACACGTACAATTGCAAATTCCAGGTAATACCTTTATAAAAAGGACTTTTAAACGTATTGTGGGATGTGAGACTTATTTAAAATTGCTATGCATATCCTCCTGAGAGGCAGCATGATGGTACAGGGGTTAGTGCATGTACCTCACAATACGAAGGTCCTGGGTTCGATCCTGGACTCGGGATCTTTCTGTGTGGCGTTTGCATGTTCTCCCCGTGACTGCGTGGGTTCCCTCCGGGTACTCCGGCTTCCTCCCACCTCCAAAGACATGCACCTGGGGATAGGTTGATTGGCAACACTAAATTGGCCCTAGTGTGTGAATGTGAGTGTGAATGTTGTCTGTCTATCTGTGTTGGCGACTTGTCCAGGGTGTACACTGGTTTTTGGTTCATTTGAACTTTAAGGTCAATTGTTGTTTTGCGTCATTGTGTTGTCATGTTTGACTTCCATTATAAAGCAACGATCAAGACCTTTGGTATGAGTCAAACTGGTTTGTTGGAAACTGACTTCTGACCGCTGTACTTTGACATCAGGTAAAGGCTGGAAGGAAGGTCAGCTGCTACTAACTATAATCAGCTGGAATTAATTTTGCAATTCCCGTATTTTTCGGATTTTTTCGGATCATAAATCGCTCCGGAGTATACGCCGCACCGGCCGAAAATGCACAATAAAGAAGGAAAAAAAGATATATACGTCGCATTGGAGTATAAGACGCATTTTTTGGGGAAATTTATTTGATAAAATCCAACACCAAGAATAGACATTTGAAAGGCAATTTAAAATAAATAAAGGATAGTGAACAACAGGATGAATAAGTGTACGTTATATGACGCATAAATAACCAACTGAGAAGGTGCCTGGTATGTTAACGTAACATATTATGGTAAGAGTCATTCAAATAACTATAACATATAGAACATGCTAAACGTTTACCAAACAATCTGTCACTCCTAATTGATAAATCCCATGAAATCTTCTTCCTCGATGTTGCTTCAAAACAACTCTGCCAACTCCAAAGGTATGCGCCGCTTCATCTTGTCGTTTTGTGCTGCATATTTCACTACGTCCAGCTTGTAATCTGCAGTACATGATTTCTTTTTCGGTGCCATTTTTGTTCAGCCCTTCTCAGTTTTTATAAATTACCGCCAACGTTGAAATTGTCCATTTTAGTAGCTTCGGCAGTAGCATATAGCAGTTAGCATCCCACAATGCACTTCTGCCATGACCCTCCAAATTCTTATTGGTTGACGTGTGTGTGACGATTGCTGACATTTTCTTCGTCTCTTCCGCGAATGAGATAAATAATATTATTTAATATTTTACGGTAATGTGTTAATAATTTCACACATAAGTGGCTCCGGAGTATATGTCGCACCCCCGGCCAAACTATGAAAAAAACTGTGACTTATAATCTGAAAAATACGGTAACAGTCCGTGGTTTTCCGGCAGTTATTGAACTACAGGCATCAACCCACACAAATTTAGATGACCAGGCCTATAGTCTGACATTTTGCACTCAAACATGTTAACATGCCACGACACACCAGTCAAAGTGTCGGCTTGTGTCAGTCAGCACGCCCGCCGGCCACGCCGCATCCTCTTTTTTTTTTTTTTTTTAGCTCATATCCTCTTTTTAGCTTGACCATCACACTTCAATGAGGGCCAACTGGCAATAAAGCGGAAATGGAATCAGAGAGGAGTGGGTTGTCGGGGATTCCACACAAGGAAGCTGTTTATGATGCCACAAAGCGCAGCCCGGTGGGGAAGTAAGAGGACTGTGAAACGGATCTCACACACAAGAGCTTCTGTCAGCCTCCCTCTGCCACGCTTTGTCCTTTCACTCCAAAGAAACAAGACTTCAAAACAGAACGGCGCCTTCTAATTAACTACCATGTCACAAAAAGCCACATATGTATGTTTTTGGTTTTTTGATATGCTATTTTACTTTTTGTCGTTCATCGTGTTTCTTTTCTTATGTCTGCTTTCTATTCATTGGACACCTTGTTGTACTTGGCAGAGCGGGCTCAAAAGTGATCGATAAAGTCAAATAACTGTTACATAACACTCACCAAATGCTAGTCTGCAAGTCAAAACAACTACGAATTGGAATGCCCTTTAAACAAGTTTTAACAGGGTAAGAGTCCATTTTTTTGGCCATCGAGGACGAATTTTCAGTATATACTTTTTTCTGTTAAAAGTATATGACTCAGAGCTCCCACAAGTCTAGCCTTGGTGCTGGAATTTAGACTTAAAGTGCTTTTAGTAAGCCTTCCTGGGAACATACCTTTTTGTGTGTCCGTAGAATAGAATAGAATAGAATAGAATAGAATAGAATAGAATAGTATAGAATAGACTTTATTGTCATTATATTTGCATGTAACGAGATTAAAGACACCTATTTAAGGGACGGTTGTGGGAACAAATATGGGGTAATAAAAGAAAAACTAACAATTGAAATAAACAGACTACTATCCAATAAAAATCAAAAGCAACCCTGTACGTCACGTGTTGCTGGCATCAAATTCTAAAGTTAATGATTATTTGCAACAAAAAAAAAAATGTTTATCAGTTTTAACATCAAATATGTTGTCTTTGCAGCATATTCAAATGAATATATACATATATATATATATATATATATATATATATATATATATATATATATATATATATATATATATATATATATATGATCAGCCCCCGGCCAAACAATTTTAACCCAATGCAGGCCCCGGGTCAAAAGGTTTGGGGACCCATGGGTTATATGATAATTTAGATTTATATTCTGGCCACTTTATATAAAATGTACTAACAATTTTTTTTTTTTTTTAAGATGTCAAAAAAAGCTGACTAAGGTTTTTTTTACATGTGTTTTAAAAAGCTGGTTTCAACCAAATCCATGCAATAATTAGTTTTTTAGAGCATGTAAACATACCAAGAGTGTGTGTATTGGGCAGGGACGTTGAGTTTAGGGTGGGATGGGGGAGCCCTTTAGGAGTCTCGTGTTTGGGCCCCCAGAAATTGTTGCTACGCCCCTGATAGGAACACATATATTAGATGTACAAATATCTAAAGTTCAACACGTTACAGACATTCAAAAATCATCAGCCATCCGCAAGCCTAAAGGACCCTAATGATACCCCTCACCTCATCATTAAATTCATCCTGATCTACTTTTCCACTGCTTTCTAGAACTTTATATCAAAAAACAGACACAAATCCTGTGACGAGTACTGCAAATAAAATCATTGGACTGCCTCCACTCAACAATGATCTCAATAACATTGCACTCTCAATAGAACTGGACTACTAGACACACTCACAAATCACACACTGCTACACTCAGGTCACAAGTATCTGAGTGCGTATTATTTTTGGTTTCTGTTCTAGCTTGTCACGTTAGTTCTTGTCATCTTCTCTGTGCCACCCGTTGTTTTAAAGTATTGTATGGAAAGTTGAGTTTATGTATGTACCAGTTTGAAAGATGGGGTCAATGAGGTCTGAAGTCTAGTAAAACTAACATAGCTACGTACGCTTGGGGATAGCAAACTCCCTGGGAAAAAAAAATATTTTCTTTGTGTGAAAGGAGTTTTATACTATCGACAAAGGTTGAAATGAAGCATCTGGACTCGTCTTGGTTGTTGAAAATATTTCAGAGTTGCATTTATTCAACCTTTGTGGCTTATATGACCTGATGAGTGACAATCTACACATATTTTTAAATATTTGACTCCAGGCATAATTTAAATAAATGGTAAATCGGTTGTACTTGTGTAGCACTTTTCTACCTTCAAGGTACTCAAAGCGCTTTGACACTAGTTCCACATTCACCAATTCACACACACATTCACACACTGATGGAGGGAGCTGCCATCAAGGCGCTAACCAGCAACCATCAGGAGCAAGGGTGAAGTGTCTTGCTCAGGACACAACGAACGTGACGAGGTTGGTACTAGGTGGGGATTGAATCAGGGACCCTAGGGTTGCGCATGAATACTCTCCCACTGTGCCACGCCCTCCCTATATAAATAGATGTACAGGTTTTGGAATAATACAAATACCGTATTTTTAGGACTATAAGTCGCAGTTTTTTTCATAGTTTGGCCGGGGGTGCGTCATATACTCCGGAGCGACTTATGTGTGAAATTATTAACACATTATCGTCCATCCATCCATTTTCTACCGCTTATTCCCTTTTGGGGCCGCGGGGGGCGCTGGCGCCTATCTCAGCTACAATCGGGCAGAAGGTGGGGTACACCCTGGACAAGACGCCACCTCAAACACATTATCGTAAAATATCAAATAATATTATTTATCTCATTTGCGGAAGAGACGAAGAAAACGTCAGCAATCGTCACACACACGTCAACCAATAAGAATTTGGCGGGGGAGGGTCGTGGCAGAAGTGCATTGTGGGTCATGGAATGCTGACTGCTATATGCTATATGCTACTGCCGTAGCTATTAAAATATATAATTTCATCGTTGGCGGTAACTTATAAAAACTGAGAAGGGCTGAACAGAAATGGCCCCGAAAAGGAAATCATGTACTGCAGATTACAAGCTGGACGTAGTGAAATATGCAGCAGAAAACGACCAGAGGAAGCTGCGCATACTTTTGGAATTGGCAGTTGTTTAGAGGCGACATCGAGGAAGAAGATTTCATGGGATTTATCGATTAGGAGTGACAGATTGTTTGGTAAACGTATAGCATGTTCTATATGTTATAGTTATTTGAATGACTCTTACCATAATATGTTATGTTAGCATACCAGGCGTCATATAACGTACACTTATTCAGCCTGTTCTTCACTATTCTATATTTATTTTAAATTGCCTTTCAAATGTCTATTCTTGGTGTTGGATTTTATCAAATACATTTCCCCCAAAATGTGACTTATAGTCCAGTGCGACGCATGAATGTTTTTTTCAGAATCAGACATACTTTATTAATCACCGAGGGGAAATTAAAATTTTCAGCACAACCCCACTCAAGGTCAGACAAACATTCCAGGGAGACAGAACAGGATCGCTGACGGGTCTGCCAACTTGCGGCACCCCTTGAAAAAAAGGTGAGATACATACAGGTAAACAAATAAGGGGAATGGGAGAAAAAAAATAATTATTATGCATTTTCGGCCGGTGCGACGTATACTCCGGAGCGATTTATAATCCGAAAAATACGGTACATGGGAGACAAATTGTTCAATAATAAATGTTTGGTGCGACATAACCATCCATCCATTTTCTACCGCTTGTCCCTCTCTGGGTTGCAGGGGCGCTGGAGCCTATCCCAGCTGCATAAATTAGCAGAATAAAATATTGTTTGTCTAAAATAGAATTAATTCCTTCTCAACTTGGACAGAATAATAACAAACGTATTTAATTAACTGAAACTATTCACCAAAATGATTCCAGAGCGCGGCCACCGCTGCTGCTTGCTGCTCAGCTCACCTCCCAGAGGGTGGAACAAGGGAATGGGTCAAATGCAGAGGGTAATTTAATCACACATAGTGTGTGTGTGACTATCATTGGGACTTTAACTTTAACTTAAAACAGTATGAATTCAGTGTTTAGCTTTAAATAGAGCAGGTCTCCTATTTCCATCACTATGGCAACTACTTTGACAAACAGGTGAGATATTTGTCTTTTATTATTTTATGACGGGCAACATTACAGTAATGCTTTATTTATGAAGGAAATCTCCACTTGAACAGTGTGGTTATTGCCTTTATGGCGTATTGTGTTGATTTGTCATCAAATAGAAGCGAAATGTCAGAATGGAACACTTACAGAAATACTAAGAGTTGACGCAAATATCATTTGACCCTTTGATGAGTTACTCTATTACCAGCTACCTGTTAGACTCCTGTAGTGTCATATCTTAAAGCTAGGAATATTATGTTTATGTTCAACAACTTAAATACACGTTGGAAGGATAACTTGGAATTACACCAATATCACACTCATAGCTCTTTAATATGGAATATCTGTGTTGGCCCTGCGATAAAGTGGCGATTGTCCAGAGTGTACGCCGCCTTCCGTCCGAATGCAGCCGGGATAGGCTCCAGCACCCCCCGCGGCCCCGAGAGGGACAAGGGATAGAAAATGGAAGGATGGATAAATGCCATCCATCCATCCATTTCTACCACGTGTCCCTCTCGTGCTGGAGCCTATCCCAGCTGATATACCACTGACAGTTTAAGCCTCATACCTCTCTTTGCTTGCTCGGTGCGTGTCGGCTACTGTGGCGAAAAAATGGTGTATCAAAACTGGCGTGAGACGTCACTCTTTACCTTTTTTTACAGGGTACGTCAAATTAGTAACATGAATACAAAGTACCAACTTGTTCCTTTGGCCACTTCACCAACATGGTTAGAAAACAATCGACTCCGTTGGACACTCACACCCGGTTATAAAAATACGGGACGATTCCATTTTTCAAGGCAGTGGTTCTCAAATGGGGGTACGCGTAGCCCTGGGGGTACTTGGAGGTATGCCAAGGGGTACGTGAGATTTTTTTTAAATATTCTAAAAATAGCAACAATTCAAAAATCCTTTATAAATATATTTATTGAATAACAATTCAACAAAATTTAATGTAAGTTCATGAACTGTGAAAAGAAATGCAACAATGCAATATTCAGTGTTGGCAGCTAGATTTTTTGTGGACATGTTCCATAAATATTGATGTCAAAGATTTATTTTTTTGCGAAGAAAAGGTTTAGAATGAAGTTCATGGATCCAGATGGATCTCTATTACAATCCCCAAAGAGGGCACTTTAAGTTGATGATTACTTTTATGTGTAGAAATCTTGATTTATAATTGAATCACTTATTTATTTTTGAACAAGTTTATAGTTATTTTTATATCTTTTTTTTCAAATAGTTCAAGAAAGACCACTACAAATGAGCAATATTTTTGCTCTTTTATACAATTTAATAAATCAGAAACTGATGACATAGTGCTGTATTTTATTTCTTTATCTCTTGTTTACAACCAAAAATGCTTTGCTCTGATTAGTGGGTACTTGAATTAAAAAAATTTTCACAGGGGGTACATCACTGAAAAAAGGTTGAGAACCACTGTTTTAAGGGACGGTTGGCAACCCTACCGCTGCTACAGTTCTACCAGCAATATCTTGCTAGCTTAGCCTATTAGCTGAGGAGAAAACAATCAATAGCAGAGCTCCAGCCTTTATTTTAACATGTAGAAAAGCCTCCTTTTTTTTATTTTTTTTAAACAAACGCTATGGTTTTAATACAAACAACCGTAGACTTAGTTTTTACACATGTATGACGATACCATGTTGACCCTAGTTTGACATGTTGTATGCCTTCCAAATTCTAAATAACAGATTGTGTTCAACCTTTTCCTAATTACGCTGCGTTATGGTGAATCAATCCTACTGGAGTCTCCTGAGAAGGGGCATACATACAGTAGATCTGGGTGGTATTTCTCAACAGAAGAGTCTACAGTATCATTGTTGGGCTGCAGCATTGCAGTCACCTTGGGATCAGTGTAGCCTGAGGCGTAGGCCAGCCTAGTTAACCATGCATGCTGTGCTGGGCCTAAACCTAATTAGGTGCCATCCCAATGTCAACACTGCTGATAGAAGACAAGCCTTTTCTTCCTCAAGCCACGCTGTGAAGGGGCTCCAAAGAGCCGCCTTGCACGGCCCCTACCATCTGTAAGCTTTCTGTGCACCACCACATGACGGTAGACTTAATAAAAATGCACATTATTTTCAAATGAAACAAAGCACACATATTTAATTCCAGTCTTTTTGAAGACAATATTGAAGGATTATTCGCTAGAAAAGGACATTAATATAGTGATGCCTCATGAATATCACAAATACGACCTCACAGTGTCTAACATTCCAGAGAATATTTTGGGGGGAGTTTTTACTAAATTATATAAAAACTATACGGCAAATTTCCACAAAAAATGTCAAAAATGTTATGCAAATCAAAGCAACAAGACTAATTGTGTAGAGACGCAGCCGACGGGCCGACGGCGGGGCAGGACACGCTGTAGCCCTGCTCAAGATGGCGGCAAGGAGGCGGAGAATGTGGCGGAACGGAGAGGCGGGGCGTACCGGGAGCGACGCCGCTGCAATCAAATTCAGGTGCGTGGCTCACACACCGGGAAATTATTAACATTTCTCCTGATAATGTATGAAAGAGGCGAAGGAGGAGAGAACAGAGGAGTTGGAGAGTCCGCGGCACATGCAGCACAAGAGTGACAGGAAGAAGACAGCGACGACGAAAGCAACCGAAGAGCGAGCAGCAGAGGAGGAGCTGATTTATTGAAAGAATAAACAAGAGTCAAACCTGCTCGAGCAACATGTACTTTCTGAATGGTCCGAGCAACCCGCACGACGACGGCAGGAGTCTGTCACACTAATCTAACAGCATCGTTATTTATTTTATAATATAAATGGAATCTCTGATTCCATCCATTCATCCATTTTATACTGCTTGTTTGATTCCATTCTTATATACATATATATAAACCAGGAAGTAGCCCGCTAACAAACCAACAGACAAACAAGCCAAAAATTGTAGCACATAATTCTTTTTTGTTTACAGAATTGATGATTTTACCTTTTGAATCAAGATGCAAATGTACTTATGGCCTTAGAATGAAAAAAGCAGTATATTCCAGTTGTCTTACGTCATCCTCCATGAACCTGGAAGTAGCTTGCTAACTAACCAACAGATTGATTGATTGATTGATTGATTGATTGATTGATTGATTGATTGATTGATTGATTGATTGATTGATTGATTGATTGAAACTTTTATTAGTAGATTGCACAGTACAGTACATATTCCGTATAATTGACCACTAAATGGTAAGGCCCGGATAAGTTTTTCAACTTGTTTAAGTCGGGGTCCACGTTAATCAATTCAAGGTAAGACAGACAAGGTAACTCAAAATGACGCTTGATAACTTTCTACATCCATCCATGTTCTACCACTTATCCCCTTTCTACATTTTAGAATCAATTATTTTTGAATTTGTATCAAGATTGAACCATCTGTCCTGCTTCAAAATCAAAAACAATGTAATACAGTTGTCTGATGTCAAACTCCATGAACCAAGAGCTTGCCAACTAAACCAAGAGACAAACAAGCCAAAATTGTTCTAGACATTTTTTTAAGTCTTTGTTTAACAAATTATTTATTTTACCTTTTGATTGAAGATGGAACCATCCCCCTTGCCTTAGAATTTAAAAAAAAAAACAGTATTGTCCCGCTGTCTTACAATTTAAAACTTAGGACTGGACATTTTTTTTGAGGAATTAATTATTTCCACATTTCTTTTCACATATTAAAAGTGTAATACAGGAAGTGAAGCAAGAAGTTGCTCGCTAACCGGGTTGGTCGGTAAGTGAGCTACTTCAGGGAAAGTGGAGAACAATGTAAGATGTATGCACAAGCCAACCCAAAACAGTACTGGACAATTTCTAAAACACATTTTTTTGTGGAATGAATTATTTTGATATTTTAACCAAGATGAAACCAATCGCCCTACTTCAGAATAAAAAGTAGTATAGTCCAGTTGTCTTACATAGTCCTCCATGAACCAGGATGTAGCTGGCTAAGCGACCAACAGACAAACATGCTGACTTAAAATGATGCTCGATAACTTTATACATTTCAGAACCGATTACTGTGCAGTTTGTATTAAGATGTCACCTTCTATCTTACCTCAAAATTAAAAATAGTGTAATACGGTTGTCTGACATCATACTTCATGAACCAGGAAGTAGCTTTCTAACCTGGTTGGTTGGTTAGCGAGCTACTTCCTGGTTCATGGAGAACAATTTAAGACGTAGTACTGGACAATTTAAAAAAAAAAATTTGGGAGGAATGTCTGCCTCACAATACGAAGGTCCTGAGTAGTCAGGGTTCAATCCCGGGCTCGGGATCTTTCTGTGTGAAGTTTGCATGTTCTCCCCGTGACTGCCATGGGTTCCCTCCGGGTACTCCGGCTTCCTCCCACTTCCGAAGACATGCACCTGGGGATAGGTTGATTGGCAACACTAAATTGGCCCTAATATATGAATGTTAAGGTGAATGTTGTCTGTAAATCTGTGTTGGCCCTGCGATGAGGTAGCAACTTGTCCAGGGTGTACCCCGCCTTCCGCCCGATTGTAGCTGAGATAGGTGCCAGCGACCCAAAAGGGAATAAGCGGTAGAAAATGGATGAATTATTTTCACATTTGAACCAAGATGAAACCAATCGCCCTACCTCAGAATAAAAAGTAGTATAGTCCAGTTGTCTTACGTAGTCCTCCATGAACCAGGACTAACAATCGTACAAAAAAAACACACACAAAGTGGACACTTGGTGATTTCTATTCACTTTTCTGAATACCGGTAGTTCAACCTTGGAGGAGTTCTTGGCTGCAGCAAGTGCCATTCTTGTTTAGTTTCCGGTGTTTTATTTATAGTTACTATACGCCCGCCTCATTGCACAAAATCCCCAATTAGGGTCGACCAAATATGGCACGGCGGCGCTCGGAGGTAAACACATACCAGTGTTGCTTTTTTAATGTGTCATCAAACTGTCCTCTAATTCCATTTATACGGATAAAACCCTCTCACAAACAGATTACCTGCTACATACGAGGCCTCTCTTTCACTGTGTAATTGTGGCACAGCGCCACATCCTCCCACTGCTTCTTAGTCCATTAAAATACAGATGAGAGCCTTTTACAGCGCGGGCCAACAGCAACGCCTCCCAGCTAATCCACCGAGCAACACAAACATCAGATGAATTATCTGTAATGGAGACGACTCATTGCTGGCACGGATGACGGAGGACTCCAACAAAACGACAGTTTATTTTTGGTTAATGTTTGGATTTTTTTTTTTTTTTTTGTGTGATTGGGCTTTTCATGTAAGTAATTAGCTGTCAAATATAGAAATTCCCACTTTCCGTCGACAGCAGTGCTTTTTCGCTGAAGTTTCTTTGGATTCAGCATTTTAACTTGTCCGCTCTCTCTGCAGTGTCCGCCGCGTCGCCATCTCATCTACTTAGTGAGCGCCATTTATTCGCCGCACATCCTTTTAATGCCCAATCTTGGCAAGGGCCCGTGAAACCCAGCGCCTTAATTCCATTAGCTTGTTACTCCAATAAGTCGTGATAATATAAACACACACACCACGTTGATGATGCATGAAAGTACAGCCGCCGTATAGTAGGTGCTCCCTGCGGGCTGCCTCTTTTTAATAACGCTAATAGAAGCCAAAGGTTGCTCCTGTTTTGCTGATATCAAAATAAACGGTCCTTAACCCGGGGCAGGCTTTAACGAAGGGGAGTGTTTTAATGTGCACTAAAAAATGACAAACTGTTTTCTTTTTTGAACTCAGACTTCAACCGTAACTTACCAACGCTTCTATTTGCTAATTTTTCGGTTTAGGAATGTTTACATCACGCCAAGTATGCCTCTGTGTGCGAACCATGTCTCGCCGTATGGACGCTTCATTTATTCATTCATTTTGCAGGCCTTTTGAAGCCATGTTGATGACATCACATCCTGTAGACGCGGGCCTCCTACATCACATCCTGTTTACATTCTGTACACTAGGCTGACCATATTCTGAAATCCCAAAAAGAGGACATATATATGCGTGCCAAGGCCAGGACTCTGTGAAAATTTGCCAATGATACTCGAACTTCCTTTATAAATAATATATTCATTTAAATAAAGCATTTTTTCTCCTATGTTGACAGCAGTGTTGGCGCTAGGAACTTTTTTAGGGTACCACTTTTTTGTAAGCGTTTTGAAAAAAAAATTATAAACGTATGCATTATCCTATTATATCTAACATTCCATGCTGTGTTTTGGAAAAAGGTTGTCATAAACGTTACTTCATCCATCAAAAAAATAATTAAAAAAAGAAAACAAATTTGTATGCATATGTAGATGTATTCAGTTATAAACATTCATTCACGTTCTTCTTTTCTTCATGGATCTGAACTTTACTGCTGCTGGTAGTTTTTTCTGTTTTTATTTAATAAGTTGTAGGTGTATTTATTTCAGTATAAAAGTGTAAAAAGTGTTTTGCTTGGGTCATGAAATGATGATAATGGTGTGCCAGGGCATACATACATTTTATATTTAACACTAAAATCTCTGGAGTCGACATCAACTTCTTATCCATCCCTCATTTCAAAATGTTTTAGTTCTTTTTATGTTGTTTGTTTTCCGCCCTTTTTTTGTCAACCAAAACTGTTTTTAATGGCAAACGCACAAAATATGCAAATCGTCCACCAAAAATATTTTTCAAAGTGGAATATTTGATGTGATGTAATGGGAACCTCGGATAGGTCAATAATTCATAATAACATTGATTTTGATTCAATATTATGTTTTGAGCAATGATATCAGTCAACGTTGCAACTTTTTCTAAATTACATTTCACCTTTAAGCTTTTTTTTTCACTTTTGTTCTGTTTTTGTTTATTCTATTAGTATTTTTAGAATGTGCCATGGGCCTTTAAAACATTAGCTGCGGGCCGCAAATGGCCTCCGGGGCACACTATTGACACCCCTAATTCTGATAAATCTATCATAAAAAGCGGAGCCTGGCGACGCAAGCGCGTTTATCATAACTCTCTTGCTCTCTCTGTCTCTCCCTCACGAATGCTGCTGCGTGCGCACACACCTTCACAATTTGTCTTGTTTTTAACCCTTTCTTAACCTTCGTACATCGAAAATACCGTACACGAAACCCTAACTCAAAATACCGGACTTTTGAGGCATTTAAGAAATTCCGCCCGGACAGCCCCCGCAAAAGAGGACATGTCCGGGGAAAAGAGGACGTATGGTCAGTCTACTATACACACGAGCGCAGCCATTTCGAAGAGCTTCGGCGGTGAGCGGCACTTCTGACGTGTTTATTTCCACGGATGTCGTATGTTGCATCAGTCAAAGCTGTGTCAGTTTGTCTTAGAGATCCCTTTGTCTGATCAGAAATTTTTGTTTTCAAATTCTCACAGTCTCGCTGAATAGCTTCGGGTTGCTGGACAACCGCTTTGAGCTAGTGTTTTAGCTAGATATCCTCCGGTTTGCGACCCTTTCAGTTTGAGGATTTTATCAGCAAAGGCGTATTTTTTAATTGTGATGAGACTGTAAAAGATGCCACAGCGGACATTTATTACAACGGAGGAGAAAGGACTACCGGGACACAAGCCAACTAAGGATCACCTCACACTGCTAGTTTTTGCTAACGCTAACTGTGATTATGTGAAGCCACTGCTTGTTTATCAGTCTAAAACTCCCAGTGTTCAACAATGCCACAAATATATTCGCAGACACAAGGTAAAATAGTTTTTCTTTTTTTGGTTGCGATGTGTAACAACATGGTGGGTAACGATTAACGCGGACCCCGACTTAAACAAGTTGAAAAACTTATTCGGGTGTTTCCATTGAGTGGTCAATTGTACGGAATATGTACTGAACTGTGCAATCTACTAATAAAAGCTTCAATCAACGTTCTGGAGCACACCAGCGAGACTTCTGTGTGTGTGCATGTTGACAATTAAGATTGCTGTAATGTTGTTGTGTTGTTTGGATTTTTAAAAAAAAGATTGTTGAACCAATACCCCCTTGTTATGATGATTTTGTGTGTATATATATATATATATATATATATATATATATATATATATATATATATATATATATATATATATACAAAATCATCATAACAACCTCTGTGGTGCTTTTTTTTGTGGACTTCTGGATCTGCCTCCCGGGAGCCTTTTGGCCATGGAGACCAGCTGCAGGGTCTCTGCTACAGCAGAGTCTGTTTGGATGTACTGGAGGAGATGCGGATGAGGGGACAGGACTGTGGAGCTAGCACTGAGCTACTGGGACGGAGAGGCTTTGCGGTGTCTTGACTGAGTGAACAGGTGTCGGACACCTCAGTCACCTTGGACGTATCCTCGCTCATCCATGCGGACTGGACACTGGCCGAGAGTGGAGTCGGCTGTCTTGGTTGCCTTGTTGGGTCTGCTTCTGTCTCTGGCCATGCCCCCTCCTCCCCAGCAGACGATGGCGTGGAACACCGCAGAGACCACCACAGTGGATATGTTTATTTTACTTTTTATTCATAGCTGTATGTAGAAGTGTCTGGTTGTATCTACTGCTTTAATGTCTTTAATGTCCTCTGTGTTCTTTGATGTTTGATGTTTCCCTGAAAATTGTAATTTTCCTGAAGGAACTCTCCTGACGGAATAAATAAAGTACTATCTATCTATACACACACACACACATTATAGTGTCCTCAAAGTGTGCAGTTTCTTAACAAAATAGGGACTTTTGGCGAGGCAAGAACCAATTTTACATGTTTACATTGATTCTTATTAGGGCTGCAAATCTTTGGGTGTCCCGCGATTCGATTCAATATCGATTCTTGGAGTCGTGATTCGGTAATATATCGATTTTTTCGATTCAACGGGATTCTCGATTCAAAAACGATATTTTTCCGATTCAAAAGGATTCTGTATTCATTCAATACGTAGGATTTCAGCAGGTTCTACCCCAGTCTGCTGACATGCAAGCAGAGTAGTAGATTTTTTTAAAACGCTTTTATAATTGTAAAGGACAATGATTTATCAACTGATTGTAATAATGTAAATTTGTTTTGACTATTAAACGAACCAAAAATATGACTTATTTTATCTTTGAGAAAACATTGGACACAATGTGTTGTCAAGCTTATGAGATGCGATGCAAGTGTAAGCCACTATGACACTATTGTTCTTTTTTATTTTTATTTTTATAAATGTCTAATGACAATGTCAGTGAGGGATTTTTAATCACTGCTATGCTGAAATGACAAGTAATATTGATACTGTTGTTGATAATATTCATTTTTGTTTCACTACTTTTGGTTTGTTCTGTGTCGTGTTTGTGTCTTCTCTCAATTGCTTTGTTTATTGCAGTTCTGAGTGTTGCTGGGTCAGGTTTGGTTTTGGAATTGGATTGCATTGTTATGGTATTGCTGTGTATAATTTTGTTGGATCGATGAAGAAAAAAAAATCCTTTTTGAGAATCGATTCTGAATCGCACAAAGTGAGAATCGCGATTCAAATTCGAATCTATTTTTTCCCACACCCTTACAATCCACCTTATCCACATTTTCAGCAGACTGCATTGCAAAATGATCTCAGGCGAGATCCACCCAGGAATAGGCCCATGAATGAATCCCTTCCCTACTGTCAGCTGAACAACTAAAGCCTACACACACTGGGCAGCAGACTCCAGCCAATACTGAGCTAAACTTCATGGATCCTAATCAAATTACAAGTTTCCCACCATCGTCCGTGTTGAAATGTGGCCCTTAACGTTCATAGGAGAGGCCTTGTGGAGACAGCAGAAAGAGCAGGTTAAGTGTCAAAAGAGGGCTGGCTAGGAAAACGATTGTCCGAAAGTGGAGAGAAAGAGAAAGTAACGGGGATATGAAGTGAAAAGGGAAAGGCAAGCGAGAGTGTCTGTTTGGTCTGATCCTACGTGAGCCGATGAGATGGCGAAGGAGGAGGAGGAGGAGGGATGAGCGATAAGAGGCCAAGAGGATTATGGTCGTGAGAACCTTTTGTTGTTGTGTTGCGTTCAATGACCCGCTTGACTTCAACGTGCTCACTGCGACAAATGTGCATGTGAGGCCAAGACAAGAATGTGGTGTCAAAGTGAGGCCAACACACTTTAATTCAACCATTTAAGGTGGAAGTGTATGTCCAAACACCTTTTTTGCATTGCTTGTCTGTCGATGGACACTATCTCACAATTGTGATTGTACAAAGCTCACGCGTTAGGAACACAACTGTAGAAATCACACTTGGATATACTTTAGAGTAGTCAGTGTACAGATTTGATACACACATATACACCCCGCATTTCATGTGATTTGATTTCTGACAAAGATTTTAGACAAAATTTAGCCGTCTCGGTTAACAAATAAGGTTTTTTTGCATGTTACTATGTCGGAACGAGTGCGTGAAGAAAAATTCCTTGCCTTGATGATTCAGACTCTGTAAAGATGGAGAGGTTCTTTTGGAGCAGACCACAAATTAAGGCCCGTTAAGCTTTTCAATCTGGCCCGCTGGACATTGCCAAATGATTGTCTTAGATCAGGAGTCTCAAACACGAGACGTTATTTTGCGGCCCGCACCTTGATGTTAAAATTTAATGTTGGTGCGGCCCGTAAGTTTTACATGAATGTCGCTTTACAGCGTCATACTTGTATACCCTTGATTTTTCCTGGGAGGCTCCCAATGTTCAGTGCCCCTCCAGGGATAATCGATCTCCCAAATTACACCCGAACATCTATATCAAGGTGGCACCATAGAGGCACTGCCTTTAGCGTCTTCTACAACCTGTACGAACAGCATGCCAGCCCAGCCACATGATACATTTGGCTTCTGTAAACGCAGTAAGCAACTGCAAGACATAATTAATCAACAGCCACACAGGTCACACTGAGGGTGGCCATATAAACAACTTTAACATTGTTATAAATATGTGCCACACTGTGAACCCACACCAAACAAGAATGACAAACACATTTTGGGAGAACATCCGCACCGTAAAACAACATAAAGACAACAGAACAAATACCCAGAATCCCATTGAGCCCTAACACTTCCTGGCTACTATATACACCCCTGCCCCCTATTGTAGCTCGGAAGTGTTAGGGTTGCATTGGATTCTGGGTATTTTTTCTGTTGTGTTTATGTTGTGTTACGGTGCGGATGTTCTCCCAAAATGTGTTTGTCAATCTTGTTTGGTGTGGGTTCACAGTGTGGTGCATAGTTGTGACAGTGATATAGTAGTTTATACGGCCACCCTCAGTGTGACCTGTATGGCTGTTGATCAAGTATGTCTTGCAGTCACTTCCGTGGGTCTGCAGAAGCCTCATACAATATGTGACTGGGCACTGACACTTTTTTTTTATGGTGGAAAAGCGGACAAGACGGCAGGTTGTAGAGGACGCTAAAGGCAGTGCCATCACGTCACACCCTTAATTTTGTTGTACGGGTGAAAACCAGGAGAATGATTGTGGGGAGGGGCACTGATATAAGGGTGTTTCCCAAAAAGATTGCGAGAGTTGTCAAGTATGTTGCTAGGGTGGGAAAACCATTCAAAAAAGGTGAATTCATTAAAAAGTGCATGTTAGATTGTTTTAAGAAATATTTTCTTGCGGCCCAGCCTCACCCAGTTGCTTCATCCAGTGGCCCCCAGGTAAATTGAGTTTGAGACCCTTGTTTTAGATCTTAAAGATTGAAACTCTAGCTGCCATTATGAAGTGCAGTGATGTTTTTAAATTACCGTAAGGTTTGAACTACACAAAGTATTTCAGTAGTTGGAATCTGCGCTTTTGTATGATATACTAGTTACTATGGTAATCTAAGTCACAGCAGCTCAGACGAGGCACCTAGTGTGGGCGTGGTTTGTTTCCACTGAGTGTTTCCAGGGCGGCCAGCCTGAAATGCGGGTGTCAGGGACAGATGTTAATGGAGATTTTTACAACAAAGTTCTAAATCTTAGTGATATATCAGCTATATCAGATAGTAGCTGTTTTGGGTTTTTTTGTCTTTTGCGTTCATATTTCGCTGTGTTTGTTGCATTGCTGTTGATTGTAAAATATGTCGATGGACAGAGGGTGTGACATTCATATGGTGTCAATATTCTGTGTTTTATCGTTCATAGTTAATATTGTAAATCCCACATTCTTTATTTTCATGTACATTCTGAATGTCTCATTCAGTAAAAAAAAAAAATTACAATTCCATTACTTTTTTAAGGTGGTCCGTCATAACGTTTTTAGCATTCAGACATTTTGGGAGGTCTTGTATTAGTGTTCCTAAAAATAGATATACCAGCCCCCAGGGACTTTTTTTTCTCTAAATTTGGCCTCCTGAGTCAAAACAATTGCTCAGACCTGTTTTAGAGCTGGTGCACAAAAGACAGATTCTGTGCACTGAATGGCACGTATGTATTCACATTCAAAGGACAGCTTAATCAAAAAGTATTATCATTATTATAATTATTATTATTATTATTATTATCATCCATGCATTTTCTACTGCGTTATTATTATAATAATCATAATCATTAATAATAATTATTATACTTATGATCACTGATAATAATCATTAGTCATAATTATAATTATTAATAGTAATAATTATAATTATTAAAATAATATTATTCTTATCAGTGTTAAAAATAATAAATCACATGCTACTTAACTCAAAGCACTTTTACTACGACTACTATTAAAATGAATAGAGTCTATTGTCTTAGTCAAGTAGCATGTGGTTTATTATTATTATTTTAAATAATAATACATGTACTAATGATTATAGTCTACTCTAAAACGGAAGTATGCATGTTCCATCCATCCATCCATCATCTTCCGCTTATCCGAGGTCGGGTCGCGGGGGCAACAGCCTAAGCAGGGAAACCCAGACTTCCCTCTCCCCAGCCACTTCGTCTAGCTCTTCCCGGGGGATCCCGAGGCGTTCCCAGGCCAGCCGGGAGACATAGTCTTCCCAACGTGTCCTGGCTCTTCCCCGTGGCCTCCTACCGGTTGGACGTGCCCTAAACACCTCCCTAGAGAGGCGTTCGGGTGGCATCCTGACCAGATGCCCGAACCACCTCATCTGGCTCCTCTCGATGTGAAGGAGCAGCGGCTTTACTTTGAGTCCCTCCCGGATGGCAGAGCTTCTCACCCCATCTCTAAGGGAGAGCCCCGCCACACGGCGGAGGAAACTCATTTCGGCCGCTTGTACCCGTGATCTTATCCTTTCGGTCATGACCAAAAGCTCATGACCATAGGTGAGGATGGGAACGTAGATCGACCGGTAAATTGAGAGCTTTGCCTTCCGGCTCAGCTCCTTCTTCACCACAACGGATCGGTACAACGTTCGCATTACTGAAGACGCCGCACCGATCCGCCTGTCGATCTCACGATCCACTCTTCCCTCACTCGTGAACAAGACTCCTAGGTACTTGAACTCCTCCACTTGGGGCAGGGTCTCCTCCCCAACCCGGAGATGGCACTCCACCCTTTTCCGGGCGAGAACCATGGACTCGGATTTGGAGGTGCTGATTCTCATTCCGGTCGCTTCACACTCGGCTGCGAACCGATCCAGCGAGAGCTGAAGATCCCGGTCAGATGAAGCCATCAGGACCACATCATCTGCAAAAAGCAGAGACCTAATCCTGCGGTTACCAAACCGGAACCTCTCAATGCCTTGACTGCGCCTAGAAATTCTGTCCATAAAAGTTATGAACAGAATCGGTGACAAAGGACAGCCTTGGCGGAGTCCAACCCTCACTGGAAATGTGTTCGACTTACTGCCGGCAATGCGAACCAAGCTCTGGCACTGATCGTACAGGGAGCGGACCGCCATAATAAGACAGTCCGATACCCCATACTCTCTGAGCACTCCCCACAGGACTTCCCGAGGGACACGGTTGAATGCCTTCTCCAAGTCCACAAAGAACATGTAGACTGGTTGGGCAAACTCCCATGCACCCTCAAGAACCCTGCCGAAAGTATAGAGCTGGTCCACAGTTCCACGACCAGGACGAAAACCACACTGTTCCTCCTGAATCCGAGGTTCGACTATCCGACGTAGCCTCCTCTCCAGTACACCTGAATAAACCTTACCGAGAAGGCTGAGGAGTGTGATCCCACGATAGTTGGAACACACCCTCCGGTCCCCCTTCTTAAAGAGAGGAACCACCACCCCGGTCTGCCAATCCAGAGGTACCGCCCCCGATGTCCACGCGATGCTGCAAAGTCTTGTCAACCAAGACAGCCCCACAGCATCCGGAGCCTTAAGGAACTCCGGGCGGATCTCGTCCACCCCTGGGGCCTTGCCACCGAGGAGCTTTTTAACTACCTCAGCGACCTCAGCCCCAGAAATAGGAGAGTCCACCACAGATTCCCCAGGCACTGCTTCCTCATAGGAAGACGTGTTGGTGGGATTGAGGAGGTCTTCGAAGTATTCCTTCCACCTATCCACAACATCCGCAGTCGAGGTCAGCAGAACACCATCCGCACCATACACGGTGGGAATTTGAAACTTTGTCTGACAGGAGACTCTGCCAGACGTTCCCAGCAGACCCTCACAATGCGTTTGGGCCTCCCAGGTCTGTCCGGCATCCTCCCCCACCATCGCAGCCAACTCACCACCAGGTGGTGATCGGTAGAAAGCTCCTCCCCTCTCTTCACCCGAGTGTCCAGAACATGAGGCCGCAAATCCGATGACACAACTACAAAGTCGATCATGGAACTGCGGCCTAGGGTCTCCTGGTGCCAAGTGCACATATGGACACCCTTATGTTTGAACATGGTGTTTGTTATCGACAAACTGTGACGAGCACAAAAGTCCAATAACAAAACACCACTCGGGTTCAGATCCGGGCGGCCATTCTTCCCAATCACGCCTTTCCAGGTTTCACTGTCGTTGCCAACGTGAGCGTTGAAGTCTCCCAGTAGGACAAGGGAATCACCCGGGGGAGCACTTTCCAGTACTCCCTCGAGTGTTCCCAAAAAGGGTGGGTACTCTGAACTGCTGTTTGGTGCATAAGCACAAACAACAGTCAGGACCCGTCCCCCCACCCGAAGGCGGAGGGAGGCTACCCTTTCGTCCACCGGGTTGAACTCCAACGTACAGGCTTTGAGCCGGGGGGAAACAAGAATTGCCACCCCAGCCCGTCGCCTCTCACTGCCGGCAACGCCAGAGTGGAAGAGGGTCCAATCCCTCTCGAGAGAAGTGGTTCCAGAGCCCTTGCTGTGCGTCGAAGTGAGTCCGACTATATCCAGACGGAATTTCTCGACTTCGCGCACTAGCTCAGGCTCTTTCCCCCCCAGTGACGTGACGTTCCACGTCCCAAGAGCTAGCTTCTGTAGCCGAGGATCGGACCGCCAAGTGCCCTGCCTTCGGCTGTCGCCCAGCTCACAATGCACCCGACCTCTATGGCCCCTGCTATGGGTGGTGAGCCCATTGGAGGGGTGACCCACGTTGCCTCTTCGGGCTGTGCCCGGCCGGGCCCCATGGGAACAGGCCCGGCCACCAGGCGCTCGTCATCGTGCCCCACCTCCGGGCCTGGCTCCAGAGGGGGGCCCCGGTGACCCGCGTCCGGGCGAGGGAAATCTGGGTCCATGATTTTTCATCTTCATAAAGGTCTTTGAGCTGCTCTTTGTCTGATCCCTCACCTAGAACCTGTTTGCCTTGGGAGACCCTACCAGGGGGCTTTATGCCCCCGGACAACATAGCTCCTAGGATCATTGGGACACGCAAACTCCTCTACCACGATAAGGTTGCAGCTCAGAGAGGAGAAGTATGCATGTTATTTAAAGCATGTTATTTATCATTATTAATAGTAATAATATTGTATTGGTCAAATAATAAATCACATGCTACTTGACTAATACACACAGTAATGTCATGGTCCACGTCTCGGACCATGTCATATTCTGGGTTTTGTTTTGTTTTGTTATTACCTTGTGTTGTATTTGACGTCTTTGGTTCCCGGTGGCACTTCCTGTTTTTGTTCCGTTGTCATAGTTACCCATTTTGTGTCACCTGTCTTTTCTTTGATCACGCGCACCTGCCCTTGATTATTTATTTCCCTATATATTCCAGCCTTTGTTTGACATTCGTTCTTGGACTTTTTTTTGCTCCCACGCAACAGTTGACGTTGCTCGTCCTGCATTGTGGTAAAGACTACTTTTGTTACTTGTTAGCTTCCACGCTATTTCCTGTTTAGTTTATGTCCCTAGTTTACATACTCGCGCTTTCTGTTTGTTTTGTCTAGTGCCTTTGTGCAAGTGCCTTTGTTTTTAGTTTGTTTTATTGAGTAATAAATTATTATAATGCATATGTTCCTTCTTGACTGCACTTAAATGTAGAATATATGTAGAATATATTTATATTATTCATAGATTATACATATATATATATATATACGTCATATATTATTTATTATCATTATTGTTTATTGTGAGCGAACTGTGGTGCTGAATTTCCCCCAGGGATCAATAAAGTACTTGCTATTCTATTCTATTCTATTATTCCTAACTTTACGCTGTGTCCATCTTCGCTGCAACCATGGGAGAACGCAAACCACGCCACGATGCCAGCAAAGCGTCACAAGTAGACTCCATTATTAACAATATTATCATCATTATTTCTATTAGTAGTAGTAATAGTGGTAGTATTAATGATTATTAATTATAAATGACAATAATAGAGTCTACTGTACAAGTTAAGTAACATGTGATCATTATTATTAATATTACTATGTTATTATTATTATTATTATTCAAAAAATCACATGCTACTTCACTCAAACATTACACTATCCAACAACAACAACAATAATAATAATAATAACATATCGTACTGTATGAGTCAAGGAGCATGTGAGTTGAGCTGGTACTTCTGCTTCTACATAAGACTATTACTCATCCCTGATGTTCTTGATCAGACCGTGAATATATATTACAAAACTAATTTTCCACAAATGGAAAAAAAATGCTTAAAGAAACAGTATACACATACTCTTTAACCACATGATTAGAAAATGTTATGCTTAATTGTGTATTGGTTTGCCAGAAGTCAAGGTAATGAATGTACGGGGATACTACTGCAGGGGTCGGCAACCCAAAATGTTGAAAGAGCCATATTGGACCACAAATATGAAAAATTAATCTGTTTGGAGCTGTAAAAAATGTAAAGACCTATAAAGATGGCAACACGTGACGTAATAACTAATTAGCTACATTAGCCTACTATCAAGATGAGTATGTGTGGCAGGCTGATGCAAATCTTCGTTGATAGAAATGTTGAAATATAATATTTATTCTACACATTTTTACAACATTGGAAAACATTAGTAAAACTTCTCAGAGGGAGAGATAACTCCTGGAAATGACTGTTTTGGAATGGCCAAAAAATAGATGTGTGTGTCCAAGTTTAAGGAAACAGCAGGCTGTCTTCTTCTAATAAATGTATTACAATCTTCGCAAGCTGGGTAACGTTTGCTGTGGGAAACAAACAACTATTATAAATGCAGCCAATATTACGTACAGATAATGTGTCATGAAACATGGAAAAATAAACTAAAAACACAGAGGACATAAGTAAAGGAAATTAAATATACCTACAAACAAGGCATAATGATGCAATATGTACATAAAGTTAGTCTAAATAGCATATTAGCATTGATTAGCTTGCAGTCATGCAGGGACCAAATATGCATGATTAGTGCTCGAACAAGTCAATAACATCAACAAAGCTCACCTTTGTGCATTCACGCACAGTATAAAACGTTTGGTCGGCAAAAGGAGTGGAAATTTATGCATGTAAATGTAAACAAACTGTTGAGTCACAGTCCACATGACAGTGACTTCAAGGGCCGCTGAACTTGTGTCATACTTGATCATTTCGCGAAATTGCCATATTTTTACTGAAAGGATTTAGTAGAGAACATCGACGATAAAGTTCACAACTTTTGGTGCTGATAAAAAAGCCTTGTATGTACCTGAAGTCGCAGACGATCAAGTCACAATGGTGAGGGCTCCTCACATCCTCACATTGTTTATAATGGGAGCCTCGAGCAGCAAGAGCTATTCGGACCGAGAAAACGACTATTTCCCCATTAATTGGAGCGAGGATAAAAGATTTGAGGATGATGATATTGATAGCGAAGGACTAGGAGAAAAAAAATTATAATAATAAAATAAAGTTTTTAAAAAAAGGCGATTGCATTGAGACAGATTGAGATCTTTTTAGACACATTTACTAGGATAATTCTGGGAAATCCCTTATCTTTCTATTGTGTTGCTAGTGTTTTAGTGAGTTTAACAATACCTGATAGTCGGAGGGGTGTGTCCACGGGTGTCTCGAGGCCAGTCTCTGAGGGAAGTCGGCGGCAGCTGCGTGGACGGCGCAAGCTCAGCTGATCTCCGGTAAGAGGCGAATTTTTACCACAATTTTCTCACCGAAACCTGCCGGTTGACAAGTGGTCGGGAACCAGGTTCGCTTGACCGCTCTGATCCATAGTAAAGCTTCACATCCGGGAATTTTAAACAAAGAATCACCGTGTGTTTTTGTGGCTAAAGCTTCCCACCTCCATCTTTCTACTTTGACTTCTCCATTATTAATTGAACAAATTGCAAAAGATTCAGCAACACAGATGTCCAGAATACTGTTTAATTGCGTGATGAAAAGAGACGAATTTTAGCCGCAAATGGTGCTGCGCTAATATGTCCTCTACAGTCCATGACGTCACGCGCACGCGTCATCATTCCGCGACGTTTTCAACAAGAAACTCCGCGCGAAATTTAAAATTGTAATTTAGGAAACTAAACCGGCCGTATTGGCATGTGTTGCAATGTTAATATTTAATCATTGATAAATATTTCAGTAGGCCTTTATAGGCCTACTGAAACCCACTACTACCCACCACGCAGTCTGATAGTTTATATATCAATGATGAAATATTAACATTGCAACACATGCCAATACGGTCTTTTTAGTTTACTAAATTACAATTTTGAATTTCCCGGGAGTTTTTTCTTGAAAACGTCGCGTAATGATGACGTGTACACTTGACGTCACGGGCTGTTAGGAAATATGAGCGCTGCACACACACACACAGCTAAAAGTCGTCTGCTTTAACAGCATAATTATACAGTATTTAAGAGATCTGCTTTGCTGAATCCTTTGCAATTTGTTCAATTAATATTGGAGAAGTCAAAGTAGAAAGATGGAGTTGGGAAGCTTTAGCCTTTAGCCACACAAACACACGGTGATTCCTTGTTTAAAATTCACGGAGGTGAAACTTTACTATGGATCACAGCGAACATGGATCCCAACCAGCAGGTTTCGTTGAGAAAATTGTGGTAAAAAAGTCGCTTCTTACCGGAGATCAGCTGAGCTTGCGCCGTCCATTATGCTGCCTTCGACTTCCCTGAGACAGTGCGCGTCAAGACACCCGAAGACACACCCTTCCGACTATCAGGTACTGTTAAACTCACTAAAACACTAGCAACACAAACGAAAGATAAGGGATTTCCCAGAATTATCCTAGTAAATGTTTCTAAAAACATCTGAATCCGTCCCATTGCAATCGCGTTTTTTTTTTAACTTGTTATTTTTCTAGCCCGTCGCTATCAATATCCTCAAACACGAATCTTTCATCCTCGCTCAAATTAATGGGGAAATTTTTGTTTTCTCGGTCCGAATAGCTGTTTTTGTTGGAGGCTCCCATTAAAAACAATGTGAAGATGTGAGGAGCCATCAACATGTGACGTCATCGTCTGCGACTTCCGGTAAAGGCAGGGCTTTTCTGTTAGCACCGAAAGTTGCGAAATTAATCGTGGATGTTCTCAACTAAATCCTTTCAGCAAAAATATGGCAATATCGCGAAATGATCAAGTATGACACATAGAATGGACCTGCTATCCCCGTTTAAATAAGAAAATCTCATTTCAGTAGGCCTTTAAACAGTGAGTTTTCTAACAATTACGAAGGTTTGTGTCATGTTTTGTCCTCCAACAGAAACTATATTACTGAAAAAAAACATGTTTTTCACCCCATTTCCATACATTTTTGAAAAAGTTCCCTGGAGCCATTAGGGTGCCGCTAAAGAGCCGCATGTGGCTCTAGAGCCGCGGTTTGCCGACAGTGACTACTGTAATCGGAAATATACATTTTGGAACCATTTTATGCCAGTAAAGCTGGTAAAAAAAATAAACGTGTTGATACAGAAACGCTCGAGTCGACATTGGCGCTCAAAACAACCTGGGAGGAGTCCATTTTAGGACTAGGATGCTATTATTTACGGCAGTGCAAGCTGCATTCTGCCACCACGGTGATTTAAAAGCAGTCACTAGTAGACACACGGTTCCCACATATTGTTACTTTGAATAAACAAAGATGGTTAGAAGAGCACGGAGCCGTTACACGTTACACCATGGAGGCGTTCTCATTACCTCATTTCAGCTCTCAATTCCCCTCGGAATAGAGGAAGCTGCCGCAGTGCATTGTGGGAGTCAAACGTCAAAAAAAATAATTAGCTCTTTCCTCAAATGTGTGAGAAAAAGATAATAATGTATTGTACTTTATTGTGTTTTTTTATTTCATCGCCCTAATTGGGACTACAATAAATGTACAGAGAAATAATTGTACCAATGAATTGATAGACTTCAACTCACCTCCTGAAAGATAAAAGACGGCTTGGTGAATTCACACATGGGTGGCATTCGAGGGGAGGGGCTTGTAATCATAAGCCACGCCCCAATATAGTGGTCCGTCGCCTGTGCTTGCATCCCCTGTGTGGGACTCGAACGTGTGACTGCAAGGACCTGAGAGAGAAAGAGAGAGAGAGAGAGAAGGGGAAAAAGATACATTTTGTTTTTTAGAGAAGATAAGGAGAAAAGGGTGGATGTTGTTGTGATTTTGGCCCATGACGTCATGTGGTCCGTTTAACGTACTTTTGGACGCAAACGCGACACAACTTCTTTTGCAACTACTTTTTCAAGTTCGTGAAAACGAATTAATTACTCACAGGCTGCATTAATTTGTTTATATTTCCTAAATCATTATCTACGTATTGTTTATTTTTAAGTGATGTAATTTGAAACTCAAAACTACCAAAGCATGCGGATATGTGAATGCAATATACCAACGCCACAAATTGCTAACTTTATTACAAAATGTATTTAATTAACTGTAATCAAACACAAATAAAACATGTTTTTTTTAAGTATATCAAATAAGTAGTCTAGAACAGTGGTTCTCAACCTTTTTTCAGTGATGTACCCCCTGTGAAAATGTTTTTAATTCAAGTACCCCCTAATCAGAGCAAAGCATTTTTGGTTGAAAAAAAGATATAAAGAAGTAAAATAGTGCACTATGTCATCAGTTTCTGAATTATTAAATTGTATAACAGTGCAAAATATTGCTCATTACTGGTGGTCTTTCTTGAACTATTTGGAAAAAAATATATAAAAATAACTAAAAACTTGTTGAAGAATAAACAAGTGATTCAATTATAAATAAAGATTTCTACACATAGAAGTAATCATCAACTTAAAGTGCCCTCTTTGGGGATTATAATAGAGATCCATCTGGATTCCTGAACTTAATTTTAAACATTTCTTCACAAAAAAATAAATCTTTAACATCAATATTTATGGAACATGTCCACAAAAAATCTAGCTGTCAACACTGAATATTGCATTGTTGCATTTCTTTTCACATACATTCATTTTTTGTTGATGTATTATTGTTATTCATATTTTGCTGAAGTATCATTCAATAAATATATTTATAAAGGATTTTTGAATTGTTGCTATTTTTAGAATATTTT
The DNA here is from genome assembly GCF_033978795.1 of Nerophis ophidion. Classification (NCBI taxonomy): domain Eukaryota; kingdom Metazoa; phylum Chordata; class Actinopteri; order Syngnathiformes; family Syngnathidae; genus Nerophis; species Nerophis ophidion. The sequence continues at coordinate 64,798,003 of NC_084613.1, read as the reverse complement.
TGAAAACTCTCACGTACCCCTTGGCATACCTTCAAGTACCCCCAGGGGTACGCGTACCCCCATTTGAGAACCACTGGTCTAGAACACAAATGAAAATGCACACGTTATGCATCAAAGTACTGTAAAAACGATAAATTCTGCATGAATTAATAATATTAATACACTTTTTTGGCTTGATAGATTTGAAATTAACTTTATAAACAAATGTTTCATACGATAAATATCAAATGAACATAATACATGGGTGCAAAATATTTGGTGCACCTAAACATGTATTTTATTCATTTGTTGTTGTGTATTTGTTTACTACATGTCATGCATTAAAAACGGGGGGAGAAATACATGCAGGGAAAACATTCCATCACTTAAATGCATCTATTCAGCTCCACACACTGGCCCCTAGTGTGTGTGTGTGTGTGTGTGTGTGTGTGTGTGTGTGTGTGTGTGTGTGTGTGTGTGTGTGTGTGTGTGTGTGTGTGTGTGTGTGTGTGCGTGTGTGTGTGTGAGCTCGGACCTCGGGTCGATCAGCTGAGAACCAGCCCCCTGCAGGACTGACACCCCGCAGTAGCCATGGAAACCGCCTGAGCGGCGCCGAGAGGGCTTGCTCGGGGTCTTGTTGTTGTGAGTCGTGTGACGTCACGGCAGCGGCGCCAGAGAGTCTGCTGCAGAGAGAGAGAGAGGGAGAGAGAGAGAGAGAGGGTGATGATGATGATGCTCTTGCACACTCAGGAGTGTGTGCATGTTGGTTCTCTCACCAATACCGCCTTTACTTTGAAAATGAAGTCACCTGTTCTTGGGTCCTAAAACCATCCTTTTGCATATTTTTTTTCATTAGTTAAATATACTTGAAAATATATTTATTTTGTTTTTCTATGGGAAAAAAATAAAAGGTGCAGATGTAATGAAGTTATTACATCCTGCATTTTTAGATCGAAAATTGATGAACAATATTGGTTTTTATGCAGTTTTGTTTTATTGAAACAAGGCACACATTAAATATCCGCAGGATCCCAAAACGACTAATCTCATAATAGTCTACTATATGAGCACTGTATATGAAGGTGTATGTTCACTTACACTGCATCAACTTTTTGCATCCACTAACAATAAAAAAACATTTTTAATGCCCTTTTTTCATCATCAAAAACAGTGACTGGATGCAAAGAGAAATATATTTAGGCTGAGATTGTTGTTACAGCTGCGGTCAAAAATTGATAACCATATATGGATGTTAACGCAATATTGCAGGGGTATTCAAAGTTGGCCCGGGGGACATTTTTAAGCCCGCAGCTAATTTTTGGATTGTGCCCTCAATAAAGTCTATGTATCAATAAATGTGACGTATTGTTGAAAATTGCACAAAACCGACGGTGATGTTTTGTTCAGTGAGATGAGCATATATTAATGCTACACTATATTAGCATCTTTAATAAAAAAAAAAAAAATGAATCAAATAACATACTTTCATTTTTGTGTGCCAGCCTCACTGGGGAAAAAAAGTTTGGACTGCACTGCTTTACTGTTTTTAAATATGTAAATATGAGTTCATTCCAAATATAAAAAAAACACACATTTTACCATGACGTCTCGAAATGGTCAATCAATTCAAAAACAATGGGAAATATGTAGGATTTTTTTTTTGTCCCTTGATAAATCTAGAAATAGTTCATTACTGCATGAGTAGGTGAATATGGTTGTCAAAATATTAAAGCACACGTGACGAGGGCCCGATCTGGCCCGCCACATCATTTTATGTGGCCCGTGCACCACAGTATGTTATGTGGCCTGCCACTTAACATAAATATCGACTTGTCAGCTGGATTTATGATTTCAAAGCAAGTTATTCCTCAATTTGAAAAAAAATCCATGATCCCAAACAGTTGTCTATTCAAATTGATTTAGGACAGTGGTTCTCAAATGGGGGTACGCGTATGCCAAGGGGTACGTACGTGAGATTTTTCTAAAATATTCTAAAAATAGCAAGAATTCCAAAATCGTTTATAAATATATTTATTGAAAAATAGCAACAATTCAGGAATTCTTTATAAATATATGTATTGAATAATACTTCAAAAAAATATGAATGCAAGTTCATAAACTGTGAAAAGAAGTCAAGTCAGCTTTATTTGTCAATTTCTTTACATGTAAGACATACAAAGGAATCGAAATTATGTTTCTCACTCTCCCATGCGTAGACAAAAACAAAAAGAAAACACAACAGTAAAGTGCAACGTGAATATGTCTACCTACTAAAGTGACAATATATATAGTTCCTGTTGTTTTTAAATAGGATATGGCTGTAAACAATGAGTGTTTCATCAGTAGTGCAAATACTTGTGATATACTTAGCAGCAGATGTGTGCAATTTTGCATAGTCAAAAGACATGCAACAATGCAATATTCAGTGTTGAGAGCTAGATTTTTTGTGGACATGTTCCATAAATATTGATGTTAAAGATTTCCTTTTTTGGGAAGAAATGTTTAGAATGAAGTTCATGAATCCAGATGGTTGTCTATTACAATCCCCAAAGAGGGCACTTTAAGTTGATGATTACTTCTTTGTGTAGAAATCTTTATTTATAATTGAATCACTTATTTTTTTTAACAAGATTTTAGTTATTTTTATAACTTTTTTTCCAAACAGTTCAAGAAAGACCACTAAAATGAAAATATTTTGCACTGTCATGCAATTTAATAAATCAGAAACTGATGACATAGTGCTGTATTTTACTTCTTTATCTGTTTTTTTCAACCAGGGGGTACTTGAATTAAACACATTTTCAGAGGGGGTACATCGCTGAAAAAAGGTTGAGAACCACTGATTTAGGAGACTATTATACCTTCTTATTTCTATATATTTCTTGTTGCAATGTGGTTGACAATAAAAAGGAGTTAGAGAAGGCTCTCATCATTGATGTAATTAAGGCACCACAGTGTGGATGGTGCAGGTGTACCTAATGCAGTGGCCGGTCATGCATCCTCCATCACTAGTCACGTATACAATATCGTGTGTTGCGCAAAGGAACATAGCAAAGTACAAACTTTTGACAAACGGGAAGTATAAACAAATGTGGAGTTTGACCGATGACGCTCTATATAGTCTTGAGCAGGGGTCTCAGACACGCGGCCCGCGGGCCAATTGCGGCCCCACCTTAATATGAAAGTTTAATGTCAGTGAGTTTTATATGAATGGCGCTTGACAGTGTTGAGCTGAGGTAATCTACCAATCACGGTGTGGTGATTGGTAGATTGGCTCCCGGTTGGCTCCAGACAGAGACAATTTTTATTACGTGGGTTCAAAATGGCTCTTTCAACGTTCTGGGTTGCCTACCCCTGCATTAGTGGAACAGCAGCAAGTGAGTGAAATCGACAGAGACGTTAGCAGGGAGACGAGGATTTTCTTATGTGCCTGGCTGCAGTCACACCGCGACACCTGTCCGTCTGTAATAACAGTCCCCAATAACCTGGACCGATTCAAACCGTTGTTTGTTTTTCAAATTTTTTTATTTGCATTGCCTCACACAATGAACACTACATATTTCTATATGAGGCTGGATAACACTTTTTTGCACTCGCCATCCCAGTACTATTAACCGCCGACTGCACTGGCGACTTGTCCAGGGTGTACCCCGCCTTCCGCATTATTGTAGCTGAGATAGGCACCAGCGCCCCCCGTGACCCCAAAGGGAATAAGCGGTAGAAAATGGATGGATGGATTCCGTGTTGCCGTATGGAGGAAAAGCGGAATGACACACATTGCGGAAATAACATTATTCTCCGTGCGTCGGCTAAATACAAATATATTCCACAACCCCAAACGTGTCTTTTTGAAAGCCTGCAGTGAAGAGAAAGGTTCGTGATGAGCAAAGACAAGTGGAAGATGCAATATTTCTTTGTTGAGCACAGAGGCACCCTGGCGTTAAGTTTCATCAGTTTCTGATTTATTAAATTGCATGACAGTGCAAAATATCGCTCATTTTTAGTGGTCTTTCTTGAACTGTTTGGAAAAATATATATAAAAATGATTAAAAACTTTTAGAAAAATAAACTTGTGATTCAATTATTAATAAAGATTTCTACACATAGATGTAATCATCAACTTAAAGTGCCCTCTTTGGGGATTGTAATAGCGATCCATCTGGATTCATGAACTTAATTCTAACTTAATTGTGCGGTGCATAAGAGATACAATTTGAAACGTCATTATACAGCTGGACATGCTGGGGAGTACGCAAAAAAATGTTAAGAAATCTTTTCTTGCCAGCCTCACCCAGACTTTGCGTTCAGTGGCCCGCAGATAAATTGAGTTTGAGACCCCTGGTCTTGAGGAATCTTGCAGCTCAGCGCTGCAGGAACTTCACGCACCAGCCCGGACTTGCGTGGATTAATTAGACGCGTCGGCGCGGGTTCTGTATTATGCACAACAAAATTGTAAAAATGCATGAATATTTTATTTTTTTGCTATTGTTTTTATTCGTGCACACATAACACTGTCATTATCGCATTGGCAAAAATGTTTTGTAGAGTGCGGATAGGGTTTTTTGAAACATTCCCGTTCAGTTTTGGATTTATTAGCCACACCTTGTCAAAGTCAATCGCCAGGCTCGGGAAGCATAATTCTCCTGATCAGAAACAGGTAAGGGCTTAATTTTCCAAATTGCCCACCGGAGCTGCTGAGGCTGTCCTGCGGGTTCCGCCTCCTTACTCGCGTTGCTACTGGTAACGAGGAGGAAAAGAGGTGGGCGTGTGCCCGGGGGAGCCAATGGGAGCGCGAGGACGCTAGGAGCGGTAGCCAATCAGCGCGAAGTCCCGCCTCCCGCCCTGCTGCCAACACGCCGCCTATATAAACCAACACATCGGCGCGGATAATCCAGTCTGACCGCTCATCGCTTGACCGAATTGGACTTTAAAAACAAGAAAATAAATAATAAAAAAAAAAACAACCTTTACTCGGCTCGATATTGAAACTTTAGGAAGAAAAATGAAAGCGATAAGCCCCGTGCGGTCTTTCCGGAAAACCCCCGCCGCCTTAACGGAGCACTCGCTGGGGCTGTCGCGGAGCAAGACCCCGGTGGACGACCCGCTGAGCCTGCTGTACAACATGAACGACTGCTACTCCAAGCTGAAGGAGCTGGTGCCCAGCATCCCGCAGAACAAGAACGTCAGCAAGATGGAAATCCTGCAGCACGTCATCGACTACATCCTGGACCTGCAGATCGCGCTCGACACCAACGTCGCACTGGGCTCGACGAGCCTCCATCACCCGGTCACGGCGTCCAGGACCCCGCTGACCGCCCTCAACACAGACATCAGCATCCTCTCGCTACAGGTCCTTACTTACACTGACTCATTTCCGACATTTATTTATTATTATTCTATTTTTTTTAAATCATAATTTGTATGAAAAAAAATGTTTGTTTGCAGTCTCCGGAGTTGCCATCGGAGCTGACGACAGATGACAGCCGGACTCTGCATCGCTAAAGGCGGTAAGTAATCTGCTGCTCCTGTCTGCTCATGCACGCCGGCCAAGAAGCCGTTTTTTTTATTATTATTTAATTTTTTTTTTCATTATTGGATTTCTATCCGCCAGTGACATATCTCAATATGCTCCAAAACTGCCATATGCTTCCAAGTCCAAACATGCAGTTTGGTAGATATTTGTGTGCATGCGAATGGGAAGGCAGGCAGTCACTGTCATGCTTGCATTATAGCCTCTTGTGTCTATAATGAAGGGCATGTGCATGGAGGAGGGGGAATAATGGCTGTTTTGGACCATGTCTGCACATAATTGGTACAAGAAGTGGGTAGGCGCCAGCTGAGCGGCAATTACGATGATTCTTCCCCCAGATTGGAAGCTAAACTTGTGCAGAAAATAAGTGTGTGTGTGTGTGTGTACATCTGGAGTGCAGGGTTTGCTCAGTATTGGGAGTGTTTGGTTAAATGTTAAAAAACTGTGTGGCTTCCTCCCTGGCGCCAGTCTGTCCGGATCTCTGCCTTTTTTCTAAACACGCCTCTCTCTTTTTCCTCAATCTTTTGCAGGTGTTTGGTCAAAGAAAATCACACAGGACCTGGGGAGCATGCAGGGTTTCCCCCCTCCCCTACTACTCAAAAGAAGATAAAAAAAAAACAAAAAACATCCTGTGTCCTCCTCCAGGCCTGCTGGATTATTTTTTTCCTCCCATCATGATGAGAGACTTTGTGCTTATTATGGGACAATCTTTATAATGTGATGTGCTTTTTTTTTTTTTTTGGGATATTATTATTATTTAACTTAAGATTTATTATTTGCGGGGTCCTTTCTGCAAATGGAAGGCGTGTTATATTCCCAATAGAGGGAGGAAAATGAGATTAATGTCACGAGGATGATTATTATTACTACTATCCGCCTCTTCCCCCAGCCCCCTTTCCTCTTATTCTCACCCTCCCTGTTGAAGTCTTCGCTTTTTTTGCGGAGGTGGGGATTTTGGTTATTTACGTATAATAAAAAGACGGGGGAAAATGTTTAGTCTTGTTTTGTCAGAAATTGTTGGCACATGAAGGACTGGACGTTGTCTAAAGAAGTACACAAAAAAAGAATGACCTTGTGAACTCTTCTCGGGAGTATATCTTGTATAGTTGCAGGCATGTCTGCAAAACGTGTAATGTTGGATTTAATTATGCTGAAACTTTTTATAAAAGTAATGTAAATTGTACCTTTTTTATACAAAATAAATGACAAAAGCAACTATAGCATGATTCCTTGTGTGTGTTTGGGGGGGTTAAAAAGATGCCACTTTGGGATTCCTCCTGCGCCTGGACTTGTGCATAAACACTGACAGAGAGGCAAACGGGACCCCGGGGTGCAGAGTTGCATTGAACGCTTATGTAGGGCGCTCTCTGACTGCACTTTTGCTTCCTTGGGTGCCATGTAAAGTAAATAGGATTAGATGGTTTAAGCGTGACAGCAATAAAAAAGGCCAAACTTGCTGTGATATTGCATAGGATGAATATATATGGTGAAATATACAATTATAAAAATGTACCTTGCATAAAACAAGAGGGACTTTTTGGGACATCATCTGCAGTGCAATGTTTAGAATATCATTAAGACTTACATTTAAATAAAAACTAAACCGTACAGTTCTAATCAAGAGTGCATACATTTTTAAAGTACCTCGTGAGTGTCCTCAAAAGACCCCTACAGGTACCCCACTTTAGGAGGGGGAGGAAGGTCATCAAAAAGCGTCTCGAGCTGCAGCACCGTTTATATGGAAAGTGCGCCATCTATCGGTCGACCGTGGATACAACTATCACTGTAACTGCAAGACTGATCCTGCAAGAAGAAAACGGTACAAGGGGTGTGAACCATCAAAAAGTGTACACATTTATTTCTTTAGACAAAGTATGGAGAAAAGAACACCTCAAAGTGCATGCAGTTAACATTTTAACAAAAGAGTGGTCCAAAGACAACCATTTACATTTTTTTTCGTGTAACTTTTAATCCCTAAACGTCGCTACATAATAAGCACCAAAATGACAACACACAACAGCACCCTAAATACGAACACATTCTACTTTTCTTCTATTGCACATGACAACATTGGTAGTAAAAGTTGCATGGAGGCCTTTAAAGGACACTCTCCCGCTCGTCACCCAGACCCACAGAGCGCAGGTTCTGGTTGTGGTGGACGGTGGCGGTTGTGACGGCGCCTGGTGAGATAATGACAGCTGGTGAGACGCTAGGAGGGGAGGTGGCAGAGTCCTGCTGGTGGCCGCTGCTGTTGTTGGCGTTGGAGTTGGCGTCACCGCTGTTGTTGTTGTTGAGCGTGGCGTCGCTGTGGTTGAGGTTGCTCACCCCGCCGGCGGGCCAACCTTCGTCCGGGCTGCTCGCCACCAGGCTGGCCTCGGACGCCGCCTCGGAGCAGATGGACATGCGGGCCACCGTCGCATCCTGCAGGCTGCTGGGGAGGAGGCCCCTCTTCCTCACCAGGCCCTCCAGCTCCAGCTCTATCTCCCCGGGTCTAGCATAGTCTCCTGCCTCCAATGGGGATCGGTCACAGGACTGATCCAGGAGTGCTTTGGCGAGGAACCGGGAGGGCTTTGTCTTAGCCTCTTTTTGGAGGAGAGGCGTAGTGTTGTCCGCCTCCTCCGGGCTCGAGTCTTCATCGCTGGACAGTTTGCGGGTCCTGGTACTGTTGCTGTGGTCCAGCTTCTCGTCCTCCTCGGTGATGGGATCCAGGAGCTGGGCATCGGCCCCCGAGGGAGCGTCTGTGGCCTCGCTCGCCTTGGAGACTCTTTTCGTAAAGGACTTGCGGCCGCCGTCTTGGTCCGCTCCTTCCTTAGCCTGGGAAAAGGATTCAATGAAGAGAACGTGAAAATATACACAAGAGGAATGGTTGGATGGGAAATCTCTGCACAGGGAATTCAGTGTGGCGTTTTGGGCCAACAGAAACAAAGTTAGTCATTAAGAAAGTAGCAATGGTCGCCTATTTCCCACTATACTGTACACTATAATTCCAATGCTGCATTCATTTGCCTTACATCACTGCCAGCATTTTGCAACCCGAGACAAGATTGTTATTGTGCCCCTATTTCAGTTTTTAAAATTACTTCACACGCTAAAGCAAGGGTAGGGATTCTATGGTTCTCGAGTTAGATGTGGCTCTTTTAATAACTGCATCTGGCTCTCAAATATATCTTAGCTTTGATTGATTGATTGATTGAAACTTTTATTAGTAGATTGCACAGTACAGTACATATTCCGTACAATTGACCACTTTATGGTAACACCCAAATAAGTTTTTCAACTTGTTTAAGTCCGGTTCCACGTTAATCAATTCATGGTAGCTGACATTGCCTAACACGATATAAGTAATGAATAATTCCGCTGGTAATCACAGTGTTAAAAATAACGTTCAAAATATAAAACATTCTCATGCTTTCTACTGCACCTGTTCAATAGGTCGCATTAATAATAAGTATTTCATTTAATTATTGGTTAGCTTCAGAAAATCAACGTTATTAAAAAGAATAAGAAACTCATTTTGCTCTAAAAATGTTGGTCTTACTTAAAAATGCACCCATTTAGTTTTAATCAGTGTTAACATATATTACATTGAAATACACTTTAAAATATTTGGCTTTCATGGCTCTCAGCCAAAAAGGTTCCCGACGTCTGCTCTGAAGGCTGGGCTAGTACTGTAATACGGTCGTCCCTCGCTACATCGGGCTTCGAAGTTTGT